>NC_135882.1:173330194-173553255 GCF_964194155.1 Cetorhinus maximus | reverse complement strand
GCTCACTACTCTGAACACTGCTCCCAAATCTGAACACTGCTCCCAACTCTGTACACTGCTCCCAACTCTGAACACTGCTCCCAACTCTGAACACTGCTCCCAACTCTGAACACTGCTCCCAACTCTGAACACAGCTCCCAACTCTGAACACTGCTCCCAACTCTGAACACTGCTCCAAATGCTCAACATTGCTCTAACCAGTCAACACTGCTCCAAACGCTCAACACTGCTCCAAATGCTGAACGTTGCTCCAAACACTCAACGCTGCTCCATACACTCAACACTGCTCCAAACGCTCGACACTGCTCCAACCACTCAACACTGCTCCAAACGTTGAACACTGCGCCAAACGCTCAACACTGCTCCAAACGCTCAACACTGCTCCAAACGCTCAACATTGCTCCAAACAATCATCACTGCTCCAAACACTCAACACTGCTCCAAATGTCCAACACTGCTCCCAACTCTGAACAAAGCTCCAAACCTTGAACATTACTCCCAACTCTAAATACTGTCCCAACTCTGAACACTGCTCCCAACACTGAACACTGCTCCATACTCTGAACACTGCTCAAAACTCTGAACACTGCTCCAAACTCTGAACACTGCTCCAAACTCTGAACACTGCTCCAAACTCTGAACTCTGCTCCAAACTCTGAACACTGCTCCAAACTCTGAACAATGCTCCAAACTCTGAACACTGCTCCAAATTCTGAACACGGCTCCAATCAGTGAGCAATGCTCACAACTCTGAACTCTGTCCCAACTCTGAACTCTGCTCCCAACGGTGAACACTGCTCCCAACTCTGAAGACTGCTCCAAATGCTCAACGTTGCTCCAAACACTCAGCACTGCTCCAAACGTCCAAAACTGCTCCCAACTCTGAACACTGCGTCAAACTCTGAACACTGATCCAAACTCTGAACACTGCTCAAAACTCTGAACACTGGACCCAACACTGAACACTGGTCCCAACTCTGAACACTGCTCCAAACTCTGAATACGGCTCAAAACACTGAACACGGCTATAAACTCTGAACAAGGCTCCAAACTCTGAACACGGCATCACATTCAGAGGACTGCTTTCAACTCTGAAGACTGCTCAAAACTCTGAACACTGCTCCAAACACTGAACAATGCTCCAAACACTCAACACGGCACCAAACACTCGACACTGCTCCAAAAGTTCAACAATGCTCCAAACGTTCAAGACTGCTCCAAAGACTCAACACTGCTCCAAACAATCAACACTGCTCCAAATGTCCAACACTGCTCAACAACTCTGAACAGTGCTCCAAACTTTGAACATTGGACCCAACTCTGAACACTGCTCCTAACTCGGGACATTGCTCCCAACTCTGAACACTGCTCCGAACACTGAACACTGCTCCTAACTCTGAACACTGCTCCCAACTCTGAACACTGCTCCCAACTCTGTAAACTGCTCACAACTCTGAACACTGCTCCCAAGTCTGAGCACTCCTCCCAACTCTGAACACTGCTCCCAACTCTGAACACTGCTCCAAACTCTGAACACTGCTCCCATCTCTGAAACACTGCTCCCAGCTCTGAAGACTGCTCCAAATGCTCAACGCTGCTCCAAACACTCAACACTGCTCCAAACACTCAACGCTGCTCCAAACACTCAACACTGCTCCAAACGTCCAACACTGCTCCCAACTCTGAACACAGCTCCAAACCTTGAACATTGCTCCCAACTCTAAATACTGTCCCAACTCTGAACATTGCTCCCAACTCTGAGCACTGCTCCAAACTCTGAACACTGCTCCAAACTCGGAATACTGTTCCAAACTCTGAACACTGCTCCCAACTCTGAAGACTGCTCCCAACGCTGAACACTGCTCCAAATGCTCAACATTGCTCCAAACACTCAACACTGCTCTAAGCTTCCAAAACTGCTCCCAACTGTGAACACTGCACCAAACTGTGAACACTGCTCCCGACGCTGAACACTGCTCCCAACTCTGAACACGGCTCCTAACTCTGAACACTGCTCCCAACTCTGAACACTGCTCCCAACTCTGAACACTGCTCCCAACACTGAACACTGCTCCCTAATCTGAACACTGCTCCCAACTCTGAACACGGCTCCCAACTCTGAACACTGCTCCCAAGTCTGAGCACTCCTCCCAAATCTGAACACTGCTCCAACCTCTGAACACTGCTCCCAACTATGAAAACTGCTCTCATCTCTGAAAACTGTTCCAGCTCTGAAGACTGCTCCAAATGCTCAACATTGCTCCAAACAATCAACACTGCTCCAAACACTCAACACTGTCCCGACTCTGAACCCTGATCCCAAATCTGCACTCTGCTCCCAGCTCTGAACACTGCTCCCAGCTCTGAACACTGCTCCCATCTCTGAACACTGCTCCCAGCTCTGAACACTGCTCCCAGCTCGGAACACTGCTCCCAGCTCTGAACGCTGCGCACAACTCTGAACACTGCTCCCAACACGAAACACTGCTCCCAAGTCAGAACATTGCTCCCAACTCAGAACATTGCTCCCAACTCTGAACACTGCTTCCAACTCTGAATACTGCTCACAATTCTGAACACTGCTCCGATCTCTGAACACTGCTCCAAACTCTGAACACTGCTCCAAACTCTGAACACGGCTCCAAACTCTGAACACGGCTCCAAACTCTGAACACCGAACCAAAATCTGAAGATGGCTCCAAACTCTTAACACGTCTCCAAACCCTTAACACTGCTTCAAACTCTGAAGACTGCTCCAAAATCTGAAGACTGCTCCCAACTCTGCACACTGTTCCAAACTGTGAACACGGATCAAAACTCTGAACACTGCTCCAAACTCTGAAGCCTGCTCCAAACTCTGAGGACTGCTCCGAAACACCGAACATGGCTCCAAACTCTGAACACTGCTCCAAACATTCAACACTGCACCAAACAGTCATCACTGCTCCAAACGCTCAACCCTGCTCCAAACACTCAACACTGCTCCAAACAGTCATCACTGCTCCAAACACACAACACTGCTCCATCACTCAACATTGCTCCGAATACTCAACACTGCTCCAAACACTCAACATTGCTCCAAACACTCAACACTGCTCCAAAACCTCAACCCTGCTCAAAACTCTGAAGACTGCTCCAAATGCTCAACATTGCTCCAAACAATCAACACTGCTCCAAACACTCAACACTGTCCCGACTCTGAACCCTGATCCCAAATCTGCACTCTGCTCCCAGCTCTGAACACTGCTCCCAGCTCTGAACACTGCTCCCATCTCTGAACACTGCTCCCAGCTCTGAACACTGCTCCCAGCTCTGACCACTGCTCACAACTCTGAACACTGCTCACAACTCTGAACACTGCTCCCAACACGAAACACTGCTCCCAAGTCAGAACATTGCTCCCAACTCAGAACATTGCTCCCAACTCTGAACACTGCTTCCAACTCTGAATACTGCTCACAATTCTGAACACTGCTCCGATCTCTGAACACTGCTCCAAACTCTGAACACTGCTCCAAACTCTGAACACGGCTCCAAACTCTGAACACGGCTCCAAACTCTGAACACCGAACCAAAATCTGAAGATGGCTCCAAACTCTTAACACGTCTCCAAACCCTTAACACTGCTTCAAACTCTGAAGACTGCTCCAAAATCTGAAGACTGCTCCCAACTCTGCACACTGTTCCAAACTGTGAACACGGATCAAAACTCTGAACACTGCTCCAAACTCTGAAGCCTGCTCCAAACTCTGAGGACTGCTCCGAAACACCGAACATGGCTCCAAACTCTGAACACTGCTCCAAACATTCAACACTGCACCAAACAGTCATCACTGCTCCAAACGCTCAACCCTGCTCCATCACTCAACATTGCTCCGAACACTCAACACTGCTCCAAACACTCAACATTGCTCCAAACACACAACACTGCTCCAAAACCTCAACCCTGCTCAAAACTCTGAAGACTGCTCCAATCTCTAAAGGTGCTGCAAACTCTGAACACGGCTCCAAACTCTGAACATGGATCCAAACGCTTAACACGGCTCCAAACGCTCAATACTGCTCCCAACTCTGAACACTGCTCAAAACTCTGAACACTGCTCCAAACTTTGAACACTGCTTTAAACTCTGAAGACTGCTTCAAACTCTGAACACGTCTCAAAACTCTGAACACTGCTTCAAACTCTGAAGACTGCTCCAAACTCTGAAGACTTCTCGAAACTCTAAATACGGCTCAAAACTCTGCTCCAAATGCTCAACACTGCTCCAAACGCTCAACGCTGCTCCAAACACTCAACACTGCTCCAAACACTCAACGCTGCTCCAAACACTCAACACTGCTACAAATGTCCAACACTGCTCCCAACTCTGAACACAGCTCCAAACCTTGAACATTGCTCCCAACTCTAAATACTGTCCCAACTCTGAACACTGTCCCAACTCTGAACACTGCTCACAATTCTGAATACGGCTCCAAACTCTGAAAACTGCTTCAAACTCTGAAGACTGCTCCAAACTCTGAAGACTGCTCCAAACTCTGAACACTGCTCCCAACACTGAACCACTGCTCCCAACTCTGAACACTGCTCCCAACTCTGAACACTGCTCCATACTCTGAACACTGCTCCTAACTCTGAACACTGCCCCAAACTCTGAACACTGCTCCCAACTCTGAACACGGCTCCAAACCCTGAACACTGCTTCAAACTCTGAACACTGCTCCAAACGCTCAAAACTGCTCCAAAAACTCAACACTGCTCCAAACGCTCAACACTGCTCCAAGGGCTCAACACTGCTCAAAACACTGAACCCTGTTCAAAACATTGAACACAGCTTTAAACACTGAACACTGCTCCAAACACTGAACACTGCTCCAAACACTGAACACTGCTTAAAACACTGAACACTGCTCAAAACATTGAATACTACTCAGAACACTGAACACTGCTCATAACACTGAACACTGCCCAAAACACGGAACACTGCACAAAACACTGAACACTGCTCAGAACACTGAACACTGCTCCAAACTGCGAACTCTGCTCCAAACTGAGAACACTGCTCCAAACGCTGATCAAGGCACCAAACTCTGAACATGGCTCCAAACTCTGAACACGGCTCCAAATTCTGAACGCGGCTCCAAACACGGAACACGTAGCCAAACTCTGAACACGGCTCGAAACTCTGAACACTGCTCCAAACTCTGTACACTGCTCCAAATTCTAAACACTGCTCCATACTCTGAACGCGGCTCGAATGACTGAACATGGATCCAAACGCTTAACACGGCTCCAAATGCTCAATACTGCTCCCAACGTTCAACACTGTTCCAAACGCTCAACACTGCTCCCACCTTTGAACACTGCTCCAAACTCTGAACTCTGTCCCAACTCTGAACACTGCTCACAACTCTGAACACTGCTCCCAACACGAAACACTGCTCCCAAGTCAGAACATTGCTCCCAACTCAGAACATTGCTCCCAACTAAGAACATTGCTCCCAACTCTGAACACTGCTTCCAACTCTGAATACTGCTCACAATTCTGAGCACTGCTCCGATCTCTGAACACTGCTCCAAACTCTGAACACTGCTCCAAACACTCAACATTGCTCCAAACACTCAACACTGCTCCAAAACCTCAACCCTGCTCCAAACTCTGAAGACTGCTCCAAGCTCTAAAGCTGCTGCAAACTCTGAACACAGCTCCAAACTCTGAACATGGATCCAAACGCATAACACGGCTCCAAACGCTCATACTGCTCCCAACTCTGAATAATGCACCAAACTCTGAACACTGCTCCAAACTCTAAACACTGCTCAAAGCTCTGAAGACTGCTCCAAAGTTTGAACACTGCTTCAAACTCTGAAGACTGCTCTAAACTCTGAAGACTTCTCGAAACTCTGAGTACGGCTCCAAACTCTGAACACTTCTCCAAACTCTGAACACTGCTCCAAACTGTGAACACGGCTCAAAACTCTGAACACTGCTTCAAACTCTGAAGACGGCTCCAAACTCTATAGACTTCTCGAAACTCTGAATATGGCTCCAAACTCTGAACACTTCTCCAAACTCTGAACACTGCTCCAACCTCTAAACACTGCTCCAAACTCTGAAGACTGCTCCAAAGTCTGAACACTGCTACAAACTCTGAATACTGCTCACAACTCTGAACACTGCTCCAAAGTCTGAACACTGCTACAAACTCTGAATACTGCTCACAACTCTGAACACTGCTCCAAAGTCTGAACACTGCTACAAACTCTGAATACTGCTCACAACTCTGAACACTGCTCCAAAGTCTGAACACTGCTACAAACTCTAAATACTGCTCACAACTCTGAACACTGCTCCAAAGTCTGAACACTGCTACAAACTCTGAACACGGCTCCAAACTCTGAACACTGCTCCAAACTCTGAACACTGCTCCAAATTCTGAACACTGATCCAAACTCTGAACACGGCTCCAATGACTGAACACTGCTCCAAACGCTCAACACTGCTCCAAAAACTCAACACTCTTCCAAACACTCAACACTGCTCCAAGGGCTCAACACTGCTCAAAACACTGAACACTGCTCAAAACATCGAACACAGCTTAAAACACTGAACACTGCTCCAAACACTGAATACTGCTCCGAACTCTGAACACGGCTCCAAACTCTGAACACGGCTCCAAACTCTGAACACGGCTCCAAACTCTGAACACGGCTCCAAACTCTGCACACATCTCCAAACCCTTAACACTGCTTCAAACTCTGAAGACTGCTCCAAAATCTGAAGATTGCTCCCAACTATGAACACTGCTCCAAACTCTGAACACGGATCCAATCTCTGAACACTTCTCCAAACTCTGCACACAGCTCCAAACTCTGAGGACTGCTCCAAACTCTGAACACGGCTCCAAACTCTGAACACTGCTCCAAATTGTCAACACTGCTCCAAACGCTCAACTCTGCTCCAAACACTCAACACTGCTCCAAACACTCAACACTGCTCCAAACACTCAACATTGCTCCAAACACTCAACACTGCTCCAAAACCTCAACCCTGCTCCAAACTCTGAAGACTGCTCCAAACTCTAAAGGTGCTGCAAACTCTGAACACGGCTCAAAACTCTGAACATGGATCCAAACGCTTAACACGGCTCCAAACGCTCAATACTGCTCCCAACTCTGAACACTGCTCCAAACTCTAAACACTGCTCTAAACTCTGAAGACTGCTCCAAACTTTGAACACTGCTTCAAATTCTGAAGACTGCTCCAAACTTTGAACAGGGCTCCAAACTCTGAACAAATCTCAAAACTCTGAACACTGCTTCAAACTCTGAAGACTTCTCAAAACTCTGAATACGGCTCCAAACTCTGAACACTGCTCCAAACTCTGAACACTGCTCCAAACTCTGAACACTGCTCCAAGCTCTGAACACTGCTCCAAACTCTGAACACTGCTCCAAACTCTGAACAGTGCTCCAAACTCTGAACACTGCTCCAAACTCTGAACACTGCTCAGAAAACTGAACACTGCCCAAACACGGAACACTGCTCAAAACACTGAACACTGCTCCCAACTCTGAACACTGCTCAAAACTCAGAACACTGCTCCAAACTCTGAACACGGCACCAAACTCTGAACACGGCTCCAAATTCTGAACACGGCTCCAAACTCTGAACACGGCTCCAACTCTGAACACAGCTCCAAACACTGAACACTGTGCCAAACTATGAACACGGCTCGAAACTCTGAACACTGCTCCAAACTCTGAACACTGCTCCCAACGCTGAACACTGCTCCAAACTTTGAACACGGCTCCAATCTCTGAACACGGCTACAAACTCTGAACACGGCTACAAACTCTGAACACGGCTACAAACTCTGAACACGGCTACAAACTCTGAACACTGCTCCAAACTCTGAACACTGCTTCAAACTCTGAATACTGCTTCAAACTCTGAAGACTGCTCCAAACTCTGAAGACGGCTCCAAACTCTGAAGACTGCTACAAACTCTGAAAACTGATCCAAACTCTGAACACAGCTCCAATGACTGAACACTGCTCCAAACGCTCAACACTGCTCCAAAAACTGAACACTGCTCCAAACGCTCAACACTGCTGCAAGGGCTCAACGCTGCTCAAAACACTGAACTCTGCTCGAAACACTGAACACTGCTTAAAGCACTGAACACTGCTCAAAACATTGAACACTACACAAAACACTGAACACTGCTCAGAAAACTGAACACTGCCCAAAACACTGAACACTGCTGAAAACACTGAACACTGCTCAGAACACTGAACACTGCTCAGAACACTGAACACGGCTCCAAACTCTGAACACGGCTCCAAACTCTGCACACATCTCCAAACCCTTAACACTGCTTCAAACTCTGAAGACTGCTCCAAAATCTGAAGATTGCTCCCAACTATGAACACTGCTCCAAACTCTGAACACGGATCCAATCTCTGAACACTTCTCCAAACTCTGCACACAGCTCCAAACTCTGAGGACTGCTCCAAACTCTGAACACGGCTCCAAACTCTGAACACTGCTCCAAATTGTCAACACTGCTCCAAACGCTCAACTCTGCTCCAAACACTCAACACTGCTCCAAACACTCAACACTGCTCCAAACACTCAACATTGCTCCAAACACTCAACACTGCTCCAAAACCTCAACCCTGCTCCAAACTCTGAAGACTGCTCCAAACTCTAAAGGTGCTGCAAACTCTGAACACGGCTCAAAACTCTGAACATGGATCCAAACGCTTAACACGGCTCCAAACGCTCAATACTGCTCCCAACTCTGAACACTGCTCCAAACTCTAAACACTGCTCTAAACTCTGAAGACTGCTCCAAACTTTGAACACTGCTTCAAATTCTGAAGACTGCTCCAAACTTTGAACAGGGCTCCAAACTCTGAACAAATCTCAAAACTCTGAACACTGCTTCAAACTCTGAAGACTTCTCAAAACTCTGAATACGGCTCCAAACTCTGAACACTGCTCCAAACTCTGAACACTGCTCCAAACTCTGAACACTGCTCCAAGCTCTGAACACTGCTCCAAACTCTGAACACTGCTCCAAACTCTGAACAGTGCTCCAAACTCTGAACACTGCTCCAAACTCTGAACACTGCTCAGAAAACTGAACACTGCCCAAACACGGAACACTGCTCAAAACACTGAACACTGCTCCCAACTCTGAACACTGCTCAAAACTCAGAACACTGCTCCAAACTCTGAACACGGCACCAAACTCTGAACACGGCTCCAAATTCTGAACACGGCTCCAAACTCTGAACACGGCTCCAACTCTGAACACAGCTCCAAACACTGAACACTGTGCCAAACTATGAACACGGCTCGAAACTCTGAACACTGCTCCAAACTCTGAACACTGCTCCCAACGCTGAACACTGCTCCAAACTTTGAACACGGCTCCAATCTCTGAACACGGCTACAAACTCTGAACACGGCTACAAACTCTGAACACGGCTACAAACTCTGAACACGGCTACAAACTCTGAACACTGCTCCAAACTCTGAACACTGCTTCAAACTCTGAATACTGCTTCAAACTCTGAAGACTGCTCCAAACTCTGAAGACGGCTCCAAACTCTGAAGACTGCTACAAACTCTGAAAACTGATCCAAACTCTGAACACAGCTCCAATGACTGAACACTGCTCCAAACGCTCAACACTGCTCCAAAAACTGAACACTGCTCCAAACGCTCAACACTGCTGCAAGGGCTCAACGCTGCTCAAAACACTGAACTCTGCTCGAAACACTGAACACTGCTTAAAGCACTGAACACTGCTCAAAACATTGAACACTACACAAAACACTGAACACTGCTCAGAAAACTGAACACTGCCCAAAACACTGAACACTGCTGAAAACACTGAACACTGCTCAGAACACTGAACACTGCTCAGAACACTGAACACGGCTCCAAACTCTGAACACGGCTCCAAACTCTGCACACATCTCCAAACCCTTAACACTGCTTCAAACTCTGAAGACTGCTCCAAAATCTGAAGATTGCTCCCAACTATGAACACTGCTCCAAACTCTGAACACGGATCCAATCTCTGAACACTTCTCCAAACTCTGCACACAGCTCCAAACTCTGAGGACTGCTCCAAACTCTGAACACGGCTCCAAACTCTGAACACTGCTCCAAATTGTCAACACTGCTCCAAACGCTCAACTCTGCTCCAAACACTCAACACTGCTCCAAACACTCAACACTGCTCCAAACACTCAACATTGCTCCAAACACTCAACACTGCTCCAAAACCTCAACCCTGCTCCAAACTCTGAAGACTGCTCCAAACTCTAAAGGTGCTGCAAACTCTGAACACGGCTCAAAACTCTGAACATGGATCCAAACGCTTAACACGGCTCCAAACGCTCAATACTGCTCCCAACTCTGAACACTGCTCCAAACTCTAAACACTGCTCTAAACTCTGAAGACTGCTCCAAACTTTGAACACTGCTTCAAATTCTGAAGACTGCTCCAAACTTTGAACAGGGCTCCAAACTCTGAACAAATCTCAAAACTCTGAACACTGCTTCAAACTCTGAAGACTTCTCAAAACTCTGAATACGGCTCCAAACTCTGAACACTGCTCCAAACTCTGAACACTGCTCCAAACTCTGAACACTGCTCCAAGCTCTGAACACTGCTCCAAACTCTGAACACTGCTCCAAACTCTGAACAGTGCTCCAAACTCTGAACACTGCTCCAAACTCTGAACACTGCTCAGAAAACTGAACACTGCCCAAACACGGAACACTGCTCAAAACACTGAACACTGCTCCCAACTCTGAACACTGCTCAAAACTCAGAACACTGCTCCAAACTCTGAACACGGCACCAAACTCTGAACACGGCTCCA
This sequence comes from Cetorhinus maximus, assembly GCF_964194155.1. Classification (NCBI taxonomy): domain Eukaryota; kingdom Metazoa; phylum Chordata; class Chondrichthyes; order Lamniformes; family Cetorhinidae; genus Cetorhinus; species Cetorhinus maximus. The sequence goes on along the minus strand of NC_135882.1, from coordinate 173,542,348 downwards.
AATTCTGAACACGGCTCCAAACTCTGAACACGGCTCCAACTCTGAACACAGCTCCAAACACTGAACACTGTGCCAAACTATGAACACGGCTCGAAACTCTGAACACTGCTCCAAACTCTGAACACTGCTCCCAACGCTGAACACTGCTCCAAACTTTGAACACGGCTCCAATCTCTGAACACGGCTACAAACTCTGAACACGGCTACAAACTCTGAACACGGCTACAAACTCTGAACACGGCTACAAACTCTGAACACTGCTCCAAACTCTGAACACTGCTTCAAACTCTGAATACTGCTTCAAACTCTGAAGACTGCTCCAAACTCTGAAGACGGCTCCAAACTCTGAAGACTGCTACAAACTCTGAAAACTGATCCAAACTCTGAACACAGCTCCAATGACTGAACACTGCTCCAAACGCTCAACACTGCTCCAAAAACTGAACACTGCTCCAAACGCTCAACACTGCTGCAAGGGCTCAACGCTGCTCAAAACACTGAACTCTGCTCGAAACACTGAACACTGCTTAAAGCACTGAACACTGCTCAAAACATTGAACACTACACAAAACACTGAACACTGCTCAGAAAACTGAACACTGCCCAAAACACTGAACACTGCTGAAAACACTGAACACTGCTCAGAACACTGAACACTGCTCAGAACACTGAACACGGCTCAAAACTCTGAACACGGCTCCAAACTCTGAACACTGCTCCAAATTGTCAACACTGCTCCAAACGCTCAACTCTGCTCCAAACACTCAACACTGCTCCAAACACTCAACACTGCTCCAAACACTCAACATTGCTCCAAACACTCAACACTGCTCCAAAACCTCAACCCTGCTCCAAACTCTGAAGACTGCTCCAAACTCTAAAGGTGCTGCAAACTCTGAACACGGCTCCAAACTCTGAACATGGATCCAAACGCTTAACACGGCTCCAAACGCTCAATACTGCTCCCAACTCTGAACACTGCTCCAAACTCTAAACACTGTTCAAAACTCTGAAGACTGTTCCAAACATTGAACACTGCTTCAAACTCTGAAGACTGCTTCGAAATCTGAACACTGCTCCAAACTCTAAACACTGCTCTAAACTCTGAAGACTGCTCCAAACTTTGAACACTGCTTCAAACTCTGAAGACTGCTCCAAACTTTGAACAGGGCTCCAAACTCTGAACAAATCTCAAAACTCTGAACACTGCTTCAAACTCTGAACACTGCTCCAAACTCTGAACACTGCTCCAAGCTCTGAACATGGCTCCAAACTCTGAACACTGCTCCAAACTCTGAACACTGCTCCAAACTCTGAACACTGCTCCAAACGCTCAACACTGCTCCAAAAACTCAACACTCTTCCAAACACTCAACACTGCTCCAAGCGCTCAACACTGCTCAAAACACTGAACACTGCTCAAAACATCGAACACAGCTTAAAACACTGAACACTGCTCCAAACACTGAATACTGCTCCGAACTCTGAACACGGCTCCAAACTCTGAACACGGCTCCAAACTCTGAACACGGCTCCAAACTCTGAACACTTCTCCAAACTCTGAACACTGCTCCAACCTCTAAACACTGCTCCAAACTCTGAAGACTGCTACAAACTCTGAAGACTGCACCAAACTCTGAACACTGCTCCCAACTCTGAACACTGCTCCCAACTCTGAACACTGCTCCCAACTCTGAACACTGCTCCCAACTCTGAACACTGCTCCAAACTCTGAACACTGCTCACAACACTGAACATTGCTCCCAAATCTGAACACTGCTACCAACTCTGAACACTGCTCCAAACTCTGAACACTGCTCCCAACTCTGAACACTGCTCCCATCTCTGAACACTTCTCCAAACTCTGAACACTGCTCCAAACTCTAAGCACTGCTCCAAACTCTGAATACTGCTCACAACTCTGAACACTGCTCCAAAGTCTGAACACTGCTACAAACTCTGAATACTGCTCACAACTCTGAACACTGCTCCAAAGTCTGAACACTGCTACAAACTCTGAATACTGCTCACAACTCTGAACACTGCTCCAAAGTCTGAACACGGCTACAAACTCTGAACACGGCTACAAACTCTGAACACGGCTACAAACTCTGAACACTGCTCCAAACTCTGAACACTGCTTCAAACTCTGAATACTGCTTCAAACTCTGAAGACTGCTCCAAACTCTGAAGACGGCTCCAAACTCTGAAGACTGCTACAAACTCTGAAAACTGATCCAAACTCTGAACACAGCTCCAATGACTGAACACTGCTCCAAACGCTCAACACTGCTCCAAAAACTGAACACTGCTCCAAACGCTCAACACTGCTGCAAGGGCTCAACGCTGCTCAAAACACTGAACTCTGCTCGAAACACTGAACACTGCTTAAAGCACTGAACACTGCTCAAAACATTGAACACTACACAAAACACTGAACACTGCTCAGAAAACTGAACACTGCCCAAAACACTGAACACTGCTGAAAACACTGAACACTGCTCAGAACACTGAACACTGCTCAGAACACTGAACACGGCTCAAAACTCTGAACACGGCTCCGAACTTTGAAGACGGCTCCAAACTCTGAACACTGCTCCCAACTCTGAACACTGCTTCCAACTCTGAACACTGCTCCAAATTCTAAACACTCCTCCAAACTATGAACACTGCAGGAATCACTGAACATGGCTCCAAACGCTCAGCATGGCTCCAAACGCTCAAAACTGCTCCAAACGCGCAACGTTGCTCCAAACGTCCAACACTGCTCCAAACGCTCAACACTGCTCCCAACTCTGAACACTGCTCCAACCATTGAACATTGCTCCAATCTCTGAACACGATTCCAATCACTGCACAATGCTCCCAACTCTTAGCACTGTCCCAACTCTGAACACTGCTCACAATTCTGAACACGGCTCCAAACTCTGAAAACTGCTTCAAACTCTGAAGACTGCTCCAAACTCTGAAGACTGCTCCAAACTCTGAAGACTGCACCAAACTCTGAACACTGCTACCAACACTGAACACTGCTCCCAACTCTGAACACTGCTCCCAACTCTGAACACTGCTCCCAACTCTGAACACTGCTCCAAACTCTGAACACTGCTCACAACACAGAACATTGCTCCCAACTCTGAACACTGCTCCCAACTCTGAACACTGCTCCAAACTCTGAACACTGCTCCCAACTCTGAACACTGCTCCCATCTCTGAACACTGCTCCCATCTCTGAACACTGCGAATAATTCTGAATACTGCTCACAACTCTGAACACTGCTCCAAAGTCTGAACACTGCTACAAACTCTGAACACGGCTCCAAACTCTGAACACTGCTCCAAATTCTGAACACGGCTCCAAACTCTGAACACGGCTCCAAACTCTGAACATGGCTCCAAACTCTGAACACTGATCCAAACTCTGAACACGGCTCCAATGACTGAACACTGCTCCAAACGCTCAACACTGCTCCAAAAACTCAACACTCTTCCAAACACTCAACACTGCTCCAAGGGCTCAACACTGCTCAAAACACTGAACACTGCTCAAAACATCGAACACAGCTTAAAACACTGAACACTGCTCCAAACACTGAATACTGCTCCGAACTCTGAACACGGCTCCAAACTCTGAACACGGCTCCAAACTCTGAACACGGCTCCAAACTCTGAACACGGCTCCAAACTCTGAACACGGCTCCAAACTCTGAACACGGCTCCAAACTCTGCACACGTCTCCAAACCCTTAACACTGCTTCAAACTCTGAAGACTGCTCCAAAATCTGAAGACTGCTCCCAACTATGAACACTGCTCCAAACTCTGAACACGGATCCAATCTCTGAACACTGCTCCAAACTCTGCACACAGCTCCAAACTCTGAGGACTGCTCCAAACTCTGAACACGGCTCCAAACTCTGAACACTGCTCCAAATTGTCAACACTGCTCCAAACGCTCAACCCTGCTCCAAACACTCAACACTGCTCCAAACACTAAACACTGCTCCAAACACTCAACATTGCTCCAAACACTCAACACTGCTTCAAAACCTCAACCCTGCTTCAAACTCTGAAGACTGCTCCAAACTCTAAAGGTGCTGCAAACTCTGAACACGGCTCCAAACTCTGAACATGGATCCAAACGCTTAACACGGCTCCAAACGCTCAATACTGCTCCCAACTCTGAACACTGCTCCAAACTCTAAACACTGTTCAAAACTCTGAAGACTGTTCCAAACATTGAACACTGCTTCAAACTCTGAAGACTGCTTCGAACTCTGAACAATGCTCCAAACTCTAAACACTGCTCTAAACTCTGAAGACTGCTCCAAACTTTGAACACTGCTTCAAACTCTGAAGACTGCTCCTAACTTTGAACAGGGCTCCAAACTCTGAACACGGCTCAAAACTCTGAACACTGCTTCAAACTCTGAAGACTGGTCCAAACTCTGAAGACTTCTCGAAACTCTGAATACGGCTCCAAACTCTGAACACTGCTCCAAACTCTGAACACTGCTCCAAACTCTGAACACTGCTCCAAGCTCTGAACACTGCTCCAAACTCTGAACACTGCTCCAAACTCTGAACAGTGCTCCAAACTCTGAACACTGCTCGGAACACTGAACACTGCTCAGAAAACTGAACACTGCCCAAACACGGAACACTGCTTAAAACACTGAACACTGCTCCCAACTCTGAACACTGCTCAAAACTCAGAACACTGCTCCAAACTCTGAACACGGCACCAAACTCTGAACACGGCACCAAATTCTGAACACGGCTCCAAACTCTGAACACGGCTCCAAACTCTGAACACGGCTCCAAACTCTGAACACAGCTCCAAACACTGAACACTGTGCCAAACTATGAACATGGCTCGAAACTCTGAACACTGCTCCAAACTCTGAACACTGCTCCCAACTCTGAACACTGCTCCAAACTGTGAACACTGCTCCAAACCCTGAACACGGCTCCAATCTCTGAACATGGCTACAAACTCTGAACACGGCTACAAACTCTGAACACGGCTCCAAACTCTGAACACGGCTCCAAACACTGAACACGGCTCCAAGCTCTGAACACTGCTCTAAATTCTAAGCACTGCTCCATACTCTGAACGCAGCTCGAATGACTGAACATGGATCCAAATGCTTAACACTGCTCCCAACTCTGAACACTGGTCCCAACATGGAACACTTATCACAACTCGAAACACTGCTCCCAACTCTGAATACTGCTCACAATTCTGAACACTGCTCCAAACTCTGAACACGGCTGCAAACTCTGAACACGGCTCAAAAATCTGCACACAGCTCCAAACTCTGAACACGGCTGCAAACTCTGAACACGGCTCAAAACTCTGAACACAGCTCCAAACTCTGAACACGGCTCCAAATTCTGAACATGGCTCCAAACTCTGAACACGGCTCCAAACACTGAACACTGTGCCAAACTATGAACACGGCTCGAAACTCTGAACACTGTGCCAAACTCTGAACACTGCTCCCAACGCTGAACACTGCTCCAAACTGTGAACACTGCTCCAAACCCTGAACACGGCTCCAATCTCTGAACACGGCTCCAATCTCTGAACACGGCTACAAACTCTGAACACGGCTACAAACTCTGAACACGGCTCCAAACTCTGAACACTGCTCCAAACTCTGAACACTGCTTCAAACTCTGAATACTGCTTCAAACTCTGAAGACTGCTCCAAACTCTGAAGACGGCTCCAAACTCTGAAGACTGCTACAAACTCTGAAAACTGATCCAAACTCTGAACACAGCTCCAATGACTGAACACTGCTCCAAACGCTCAACACTGCTCCAAAAACTGAACACTGCTCCAAACGCTCAACACTGCTGCAAGGGCTCAACGCTGCTCAAAACACTGAACTCTGCTCGAAACACTGAACACTGCTTAAAGCACTGAACACTGCTCAAAACATTGAACACTACACAAAACACTGAACACTGCTCAGAAAACTGAACACTGCCCAAAACACTGAACACTGCTGAAAACACTGAACACTGCTCAGAACACTGAACACTGCTCAGAACACTGAACACGGCTCAAAACTCTGAACACGGCTCCGAACTTTGAAGACGGCTCCAAACTCTGAACACTGCTCCCAACTCTGAACACTGCTTCCAACTCTGAACACTGCTCCAAATTCTAAACACTCCTCCAAACTATGAACACTGCAGGAATCACTGAACATGGCTCCAAACGCTCAGCATGGCTCCAAACGCTCAAAACTGCTCCAAACGCGCAACGTTGCTCCAAACGTCCAACACTGCTCCAAACGCTCAACACTGCTCCCAACTCTGAACACTGCTCCAACCATTGAACATTGCTCCAATCTCTGAACACGATTCCAATCACTGCACAATGCTCCCAACTCTTAGCACTGTCCCAACTCTGAACACTGCTCACAATTCTGAACACGGCTCCAAATTCTGAAAACTGCTTCAAACTCTGAAGACTGCTCCAAACTCTGAAGACTGCTCCAAACTCTGAAGACTGCACCAAACTCTGAACACTGCTCCCAACTCTGAACACTGCTCCCAACTCTGAACACTGCTCCCAACTCTGAACACTGCTCCCAACTCTGAACACTGCTCCAAACTCTGAACACTGCTCACAACACTGAACATTGCTCCCAACTCTGAACACTGCTCCCAACTCTGAACACTGCTCCAAACTCTGAACACTGCTCCCAACTCTGAACACTGCTCCCATCTCTGAACACTGCTCCCATCTCTGAACACTGCGAATAATTCTGAATACTGCTCACAACTCTGAACACTGCTCCAAAGTCTGATCACTGCTACAAACTCTGAACACGGCTCCAAACTCTGAACACTGCTCCAAATTCTGAACACGGCTCCAAACTCTGAACACGGCTCCAAACTCTGAACATGGCTCCAAACTCTGAACACTGATCCAAACTCTGAACATGGCTCCAATGACTGAACACTGCTCCAAACGCTCAACACTACTCCAAAAACTCAACACTCTTCCAAACACTCAACACTGCTCCAAGGGCTCAACACTGCTCAAAACACTGAACACTGCTCAAAACATCGAACACAGCTTAAAACACTGAACACTGCTCCAAACACTGAATACTGCTCCGAACTCTGAACACGGCTCCAATCTCTGAACACGGCTCCAAACTCTGAACACGGCTCCAAACTCTGAACACGGCTCCAAACTCTGAACACGGCTCCAAACTCTGAACACGGCTCCAAACTCTGAACACGGCTCCAAACTCTGCACACGTCTCCAAACCCTTAACACTGCTTCAAACTCTGAAGACTGCTCCAAAATCTGAAGACTGCTCCCAACTATGAACACTGCTCCAAACTCTGAACACGGATCCAATCTCTGAACACTGCTCCAAACTCTGCACACAGCTCCAAACTCTGAGGACTGCTCCAAACTCTGAACACGGCTCCAAACCTCTGAACACTGCTCCAAATTGTCAACACTGCTCCAAACGCTCAACCCTGCTCCAAACACTCAACACTGCTCCAAACACTCAACACTGCTCCAAACACTCAACATTGCTCCAAACACTCAACACTGCTCCAAAACCTCAACCCTGCTCCAAACTCTGAAGACTGCTCCAAACTCTAAAGGTGCTGCAAACTCTGAACACGGCTCCAAACTCTGAACATGGATCCAAACGCTTAACACGGCTCCAAACGCTCAATACTGCTCCCAACTCTGAACACTGCTCCAAACTCTAAACACTGTTCAAAACTCTGAAGACTGTTCCAAACATTGAACACTGCTTCAAACTCTGAAGACTGCTTCGAACTCTGAACACTGCTCCAAACTCTAAACACTGCTCTAAACTCTGAAGACTGCTCCAAACTTTGAACACTGCTTCAAACTCTGAAGACTGCTCCAAACTTTGAACAGGGCTCCAAACTCTGAACACGGCTCAAAACTCTGAACACTGCTTCAAACTCTGAAGACTGGTCCAAACTCTGAAGACTTCTCGAAACTCTGAATACGGCTCCAAACTCTGAACACTGCTCCAAACTCTGAACACTGCTCCAAACTCTGAACACTGCTCCAAGCTCTGAACACTGCTCCAAACTCTGAACACTGCTCCAAACTCTGAACAGTGCTCCAAACTCTGAACACTGCTCGGAACACTGAACACTGCTCAGAAAACTGAACACTGCCCAAACACAGAACACTGCTCAAAACACTGAACACTGCTCCCAACTCTGAACACTGCTCAAAACTCAGAACACTGCTCCAAACTCTGAACACGGCACAAAACTCTGAACACGGCTCCAAATTCTGAACACGGCTCCAAACTCTGAACACGGCTCCAAACTCTGAACACAGCTCCAAACACTGATCACTGTGCCAAACTATGAACACGGCTCGAAACTCTGAACACTGCTCCAAACTCTGAACACTGCTCCCAACGCTGAACACTGCTCCAAACTGTGAACACTGCTCCAAACCCTGAACACGGCTCCAATCTCTGAACACAGCTACAAACTCTGAACACGGCTACAAACTCTGAACATGGCTCCAAACTCTGAACACGGCTCCAAACTCTGAACACTGCTCCAAACTCTGAACACTGCTTCAAACTCTGAATACTGCTTCAAACTCTGAAGACTGCTCCAAACTCTGAAGACGGCTCCAAACTCTGAAGACTGCTACAAACTCTGAAAACTGATCCAAACTCTGAACACAGCTCCAATGACTGAACACTGCTCCAAACGCTCAACACTGCTCCAAAATCTGAACACTGCTCCAAACGCTCAACACTGCTGCAAGGGCTCAACGCTGCTCAAAACACTGAACTCTGCTCGAAACACTGAACACTGCTTAAAGCACTGAACACTGCTCAAAACATTGAACACTACACAAAACACTGAACACTGCTCAGAAAACTGAACACTGCCCAAAACACTGAACACTGCTGAAAACACTGAACACTGCTCCAAACTGTGAACACTGCTCCAAACCCTGAACACGGCTCCAATCTCTGAACATGGCTACAAACTCTGAACACGGCTACAAACTCTGAACACGGCTCCAAACTCTGAACACGGCTCCAAACACTGAACACGGCTCCAAGCTCTGAACACTGATCTAAATTCTAAGCACTGCTCCATACTCTGAACGCAGCTCGAATGACTGAACATGGATCCAAATGCTTAACACTGCTCGCAACTCTGAACACTGGTCCCAACATGGAACACTTCTCACAACTCGAAACACTGCTCCCAACTCTGAATACTGCTCACAATTCTGAACACTGCTCCAAACTCTGAACACGGCTGCAAACTCTGAACACGGCTCAAAACTCTGCACACAGCTCCAAACTCTGAACACGGCTCCAAACTCTGAACACTGCTCCAAACTCTGAACACGGCTGCAAACTCTGAACACGGCTCAAAACTCTGAACACAGCTCCAAACTCTGAACACTGATCCAAACTCTGAACACGGCTCCAAACTCTGAACACTGCTCCAAACTCTGAACACTGCTCCAAACTCTGAACACGGCTGCAAACTCTGAACACGGCTCAAAAGTCTGAACACAGCTCCAAACTCTGAACACTGCTCCAAACTCTGAACACGGCTCCAAACCCTTAACACTGCTTCAAACTCTGAACACTGCTCCAAACTCTGAACACGGCTCCAAACTCTGAGAACGGCTCCAAACTCTGAACACTGCTCCAAACTCTGAACACTGCTCCAAACTCTGAACACGGATCCAATCTCTGAACACTGCTCCAAACTCTGAAGCCTGCTCCAAACTCTGAGGACTGCTCCAAACTCTGAACACGGCTCCAAACTCTGAACACTGCTCCAAACTGTTAACACTGCTCCAAATAGTCAACACTGCTCCAAACGCTCAACCCTGCTCCAAACACTCAACACTGCTCCAGACAGTCAACACTGCTCCAAACACTGAACACTGCTACAAACACTCAACACTGCTCCAAAACCTCAACCCTGCTCCAAACTCTGAAGACTGCTCCAAACTCTAAAGGTGCTGCAAACTCTGAACTCGGCTCCAAACTCTGAACATGGATCCAAACGCTTAACACGGCTCCAAACGCTCAATACTGCTCCCAACTCTGAACACTGCTACAAACGTTCAACCCTGCTGCAAACGGTCAACACTGATCCAAACGGTCAACACTTCTCCATACGATCAACATTGTGCCAAACGTTCAACACAGCTCCAAATGCTCAGCACTGCTCCAAACGCTCAACACTGCTTCAAACGTTCAACAATGCCTGGAAGGCTCAATTCTGCTCCAAACGCTCAACACTGCTCCAAACACTCAACACTGCTCCAAATGTTCAACACTGCTCCAAATGCTCAGCACTGCTCCACGCGCTCAACATTGCTCCAAACATGCAACACAGTTCCAAATGCTCAGCACTGCTCCATGCGCTCAACACTGCTCCAAACGCTCAACACTGCTCCAAACGCTCAACACTGATCAAAACACCGAAGAATGCCACGAACATAAAAACTGTTCCAAACGCTCAACACTGCTCCAAACGCTCAACACTGCTCCAAACGCTCAACACTTATCCAAACGCTCAACACTGCTCCCAATGATCTACCCTGCTCTAAACGCTCAACACGGATCCAATCTCTAAACTCTGACCCAAACTCTGAGCACTGGTCCAAACGCTTAACATTGCTACAAAAAGTCAACACTGCCCCAAAAGATCAACACCGCTCCAAACGCTCAAGGCTACCCAAACAGTCAACACTGCTCCAAACGCTCAACACTGCTCCAAACGCTCAACACTGCTCCAAACACTCAACACTGCTCCAAACGCTCAACATTGCTCCAAACATTCAACACTGCACCAAATGCTCAACACTGCTCCAAATGCTCAACTCTGCTCCAAACTATCAACACTGCTCCAAATGATCAACAATGCTGCCAATGCTCAACCCTGCTCCAAAGGCTCGACACTGCTGCAAACGCTCAACATTGCTCCAATCTCTCAACACTGCTCCAAACGCACAACACTTCTCCAAACACACAACACTGCTCAAAAAACTGAACACTGCTCAAAGCGCAGAACATTGCTCCAAACAAGAACATTGTTCAAAACACTGAACACTGCGGAAAACTTTGAACACTGCTTCCAAAACTGAACACTGCTCCTAACTCTGAAAACTGCTCCAACTCTCAACACTGCTCCAAACTCTCAACACTGCTCCAAACGCTCAAAACTGCTCCAAATGCACAAAAATGCTCCAAACGCTCAACACTGATCCAAACGCTCAACACTGCTCCAAACGCTCAACACTGCTCCAAACGATCAACATTGCTTGAAACGTTCAAAACTGCTCCAAATGCTCAGCACTGTTCCAAACACTCAACACTGTTCCAAACGCTCAATACTGCTCCAAACACTCAACACTGATCATAACACTGAACAATGCCACGAACATAATCACTGTCCCAAACGTTGAACACTGCTCCAACTCTCAACACTGCTCCCAACTCTGAACACTGCTCCAAACGCTCAGCACTGCTCCCAACTTTGAACACTGCTCCCAACTCTGAACGCTGCTCCAACTCTCAGCATGCTCCCAACTTTGAACACTGCTCCCAACTCTGAACACTGCTCCAACTCTCAACATTGCTCCAAATCTGAACACTGCTCCAACTCTCAACACAGCTCCCAACTCTGAACATTGCTCTAAATGCACAACACTGCACCAAACGCTCAACACTGCTCCGGACGCTCAACACTGCTCCAACCGATCAACACTGCTCCAATCGATCAACACTGCTCCAAACGATCAACACTGCTCCAAACGATCAACACTGCTCCAAACAATCTACACTGCTCCAATCTCTCAACACTGCTATAAACACTCAACACTGTTCCAATCACTCAACACTGCTCCAAATGCTCAACACTGCTCCAAACGTTCAACACAGCTCCAAACGCTCAGCACTGCTCCAAACGCTCAACACTGTTCCAAACGCTCAATATTGCTCCAAACACTCAACACTGATCAAAACACTGAACAATGCCACGAACATAAACACTGTTCCAAACCCTCAACACTGCTCAAAAAACTGATCACTAATCAAAGCACAGAACATTGCTCCAAACATGTAGACTGTTCAAAACTCTGAACACTGCGCTAAACTCTGAACACAGCTCCAACACTGAAAACTGCTCCAATCTCTCAACAGGGCTCCAAACGCACAACACTGCTCCAACTCTCAACATTGCTCCCAAATCTGAACAATGCTCCAACTCTCAACACAGCTCCCAACTCTGAAAACTGCTCTAAATGCACAACACTGCTCCAAACGTTCAACACTGGTCCGAACGCTTAACACTGCTCCAAACGATCAACACTGCTCCAAAGGCTCAACACTGCTCCAAACGCTCAACACTGCTCCAAACGCTCAACACTGCTCCAAACGCTCAACACTGCTCCAAACGCTACACCCTGCTACAAACGCTCAACACTGCTCCAAATGATTCAACACTGCTCCAAACATTCAACACTACTCAAAAGGGTCAACACTGCTCCATATGCACAACATTGCTCCAAACGTTCAACACAGCTCCAAATGCTCAGCACTTCTCCATACGCTCAACACTGCTCCAAACGCACATCACTGCTCCAAACGATCAAAACTGCTCCAATTGCTCAACACTTCTCCAAACGCTCAACACTGCTCCAAATGTTCAACAATGCTCCATATGCTCAGCACTGCTCCATACGCTCAACCCTGCTCCAAATGCTCAACACTGCACCAAACGATCAAAAGTGCTCCAAACGCTCAACACTGCTCTAAATGCTCCAACTGCTCCAACCGATCAACACTGCCCCAAACGAACAACACTGCTCCAAACATTCAACACTGTTCCCAACAGTCAACACTGCTCAATAAACTGAACACTGCTCAAAACACCAAACACTGATCAACACTCTGAACATTGCTCCAAACTTTGAACACTGCTCCCAACTCTGAACACTGCTCTCAACTCTGAACACTGGCCCAACTCTCAACACTGCACCAATCTCTCAACACTGCTCCAATCTCTCAACACTGCTCCAAACGCTCAACACTGCTCCAAACGCTCAACACTGCTCCAAAAGCTCAACACTGCTCCAAACGCTCAACACTGCTCCAAACGCTCATCACTGCTCCAAACGCTCATCACTGCTCCAAACGCTCATCACTGCTCCAAGTGCTCAACACTGCTTCAAACGCTCAACACTGCTCCAAACGCTCAACGCTGCTCCAAACGATCAACACTGCTCCAAACAATCAACACTGCTCCAATCTCTCAACACTGCTCCAAACAATCAACACTGCTCCAAACACTCAACAATGCTCCAAACACTCAACACTGATCCAAACGCTCAACCCTGCTCCAAACGCTCAACCCTGCTCCAAACGCACAATGCTGCTCCAAATGCTCAACACTGCTCCCAACACTCAACACTGCTCCCAACACTCAACACTGCTCCCAACACTCAACACTGCTCAAACCGTTCAACACTGCTCCAAATGCTCAGCACTGCTCCAAACACTCAACACTGTTCCAAACGCTCAATAGTGCTCCAAACGCTCAACACTGATCAAAACACCGAAGAATGCCACGAACATAAAAACTGATCCAAACGCTCAACACTGCTCCAAACGCTCAACACTGTTCCAAACGCTCAACACTTATCCAAACGCTCAACACTGCTCCAAATGATTTACCCAGCTCTAAACGCTCAACACGGATCCAATCTCTAAACTCTGATCCAAACTCTGAGCACTGCTCCAAACGTTCAACATTGCTACAAAAAGTCAACACTGCCACAAAAGATCAACACCGCTCCAAACGCTCAAGGCTACCCAAACAGTCAACACTGCTCCAAACGCTCAACACTGCTCCAAACGTTCAACACTGCTCCAAACACTCAACACTGCTCCAAACGATCAACAATGCTGCCAATGCTCAACCCTGCTCCAAAGGCTCGACACTGCTGCAAACGCTCAACATTGCTCCAATCTCTCAACACTGCTCCAAACGCACAATACTTCTCCAAACACAAAACACTGCTCAAAAAACTGAACACTGCTCAAAGCACAGAACATTGCTCCAAACAAGAACATTGTTCAAAACACTGAACACTGCGCAAAACTTTGAACACTGCTTCCAAATCTGAACACTGCTCCTAACTCTGAAGACTGCTCCAACTCTCAACACTGCTCCAAACTCTCAACACTGCTCCAAACGCTCAAAACTGCTCCAAATGCTCAAAAATGCTTCAAACGCTCAACACTGATCCAAACGCTCAACACTGCTCCAAACGCTCAACACTGCTCCAAACGTTCAACATTGCTTCAAATGCTCAACACTGCTCCAAATGCTCAACACTGCTGCAAACGCTCAACACTGCTCCAAACGCTCAACACTGCTCCAAACGCTCCAACCTGCTATAAACGCTCAACACTGCTCGAAATGATTCAATACTGCTCCAAACACTCAACACTAATCAAAACGCTCAACACTGCTTCAAACTCTCAACACTGTTCCAAGCGATCAATAATGCACCAAACACTCAACACTGATCTATGCACCGAACACTGCTATGAACATGAACACTGCTCAAAACACTCAAAAATGCTGAAAGCACTGAACACTGCTCAAAGCACTGAACACTGATCAAAACTCTGAACACTGTTCCAATCTCGCAACACTGCTCTAATTTCTCAACACTGCACCAAACACTCCACACTGCTCCAAACGCTCAACACTGCACCAAACACTCCACACTGCTCCAAACGCTCAACACTGCTCCAAACACTCAACACTGCTCCAAACGTTCAACACAGCTCCAAATGCTCAACACTGGTCCATACGCTCAACACTGTTCCAAATGATCAACACTTGTCTAAACGATCAAAACTCCTCCAAATACTCAACACTTCTACAAACGCTCAACACTGCTCCAAACGATCAAAACTGCTCCAAACACTCCACACTGCTCCACATGCTCCAACTGCTCCAAACGATCAACACTGCCCCAAATGAACAACACTGCTCCAAACATTCAACAATATTCCAAACCCTCAACACTGCTCAATAAACTAAACACTGATCAAAGCACAGAAAAATGCTCTGAAACTGAAGTCTGCTCAAAACACCAAACACTGATCAACACTCTGAACACTGCTCCAAACTTTGAACACTGCTCCCAACTCTGAACACTGCTCCAATCTCCCAACACTGCTCCAAACGCTCAACACTGCTCCAAATGCTCAACACTGCTCCAAAAGCTCAACACTGCACCAAACGCTCAACAATGCTCCAAACGCTCAACCCTGCTCCAAACGTTCAACACTGCTCCAAACGTCCAACACTGCTGCAAACGTTCAGCACTGCTCTGAACGCTGAGCACTGCTCCAAATGCTAAACACTGCACCAAACGATCAACACTGCTCCAAACAATCAACACTGCTCCAATCTCTCAACACTGCTCCAAACACTCAACACTGCTCTAAACACTCAACACTGCTCCAAACACTCAACACTGCTCCAAACGGTCAACAATGTTCCAAACGTTCAACCCTGCTCCAAACGCTCAACCCTGCTCCAAACCCTCAACACTGCTCCCAACACTCAACACTGCTCCCAACACTCAACACTGCTTGAAACGTTCAAAACTGCTCCAAATGCTCAGCACTGTTCCAAACACTCAACACTGTTCCAAACGCTGAATACTGCTCCAAACACTCAACACTGATCATAACACTGAACAATGCCACGAACATAATCACTGTCCCAAACGTTGAACACTGCTCCAACTCTCAACACTGCTCCCAACTCTGAACACTGCTCCAAACGCTCAGCACTGCTCCCAACTTTGAACACTGCTCCCAACTCTGAACGCTGCTCCAACTCTCAGCATGCTCCCAACTTTGAACACTGCTCCTAACTCTGAACAATGCCCCAACTCTCAACATTGCTCCCAAATCTGAACACTGCTCCAACTCTCAACACAGCTCCCAACTCTGAACATTGCTCTAAACGCACAACACTGCACCAAACGCTCAACACTGCTCCGAACGATTAACAGTGCTCCAAATGCTCAACTCTGCTCCAAACGCTCAACACTGCTCCAAACGATCAACACTGCTCCAAACGATCAACACTGCTATAAACACTCAACACTGTTCCAATCACTCAACACTGCTCCATATGCTCAACACTGCTCCAAACGTTCAACACAGCTCCAAACGCTCAGCACTGCTCCAAACGTTCAACACTGTTCCAAACGCTCAATATTGCTCCAAACACTCAACACTGATCAAAACACTGAACAATGCCACGAACATAAACACTGTTCCAAACCCTCAACACTGCTCAAAAAACTGATCACTAATCAAAGCACAGAACATTGCTCCAAACATGTAGACTGTTCAAAACACTGAACACTGTGCTAAACTCTGAACACTGCTCCAACACTGAAAACTGCTCCAATCTCTCAACAGGGCTCCAAACGCACAACACTGCTCCAACTCTCAACATTGCTCCCAAATCTGAACACTGCTCCAACTCTCAACACAGCTCCCAACTCTGAAAACTGCTCTAAACGCACAACACTGCTCCAAACGTTCCACACTGGTCCGAACGCTTAACACTGCTCCAAACGATCAACACTGCTCCAAAGGCTCAACACTGCTCCAAACGCTCAATACTGCTCCAAACGCTCAACACTGCTCCAAACGCTCAACACTGCTCCAAACGCTACACCCTGCTACAAACGCTCAACACTGCTCCAAATGATTCAACACTGCTCCAAACATTCAACACTACTCAAAAGGGTCAACACTGCTCCAAACACTCAACACTGCTTCAAACTCTCAACACTGTTCCAAGCGATCAATAATGCACCAAACACTCAACAATGATCAATGCACTGAACACTGCTATGAACATGAACACTGCTCAAAATACTCAAAAATGCTGAAAGCACTGAACACTGCTCAAATCACTGAACACTGATCAAAACTCTGAACACTGTTCCAATCTCGCAACACTGATCTAATTTCTCAACACTGCACCAAACACTCAACACTGCTCCAAACGCTCAACACTGCTTCAAACGTTAAACACTGCTCGGAACGCTCAACTCTGCTCCAAACGCTCAACACTGCTCCAAACACTCAACACTGCTGCAAACACTCAACACTGCTCCAAATGTTCAACACTGCTCCAAATGCTCAGCACTGCTCCATACGCTCAACATTGCTCCAAACGTTCAACACAGCTCCAAATGCTCAGCACTTCTCCATACGCTCAACACTGCTCCAAACGCACATCACTGCTCCAAACGATCAAAACTGCTCCAAACGCTCAATACTGCTCCAAACACTCAATACTGCTGCAAACACTCAACACTGCTCCAAATGTTCAACACTGCTCCAAATGCTCAGCACTGCTCCATACGCTCAACATTGCTCCAAACGTTCAACACAGCTCCAAATGCTCAGCACTTCTCCATACGCTCAACACTGCTCCAAACGCACAACACTGCTCCAAACGCACAACACTGCTCCAAACGCACAACACTGCTCCAAACGCACCTCACTGCTCCAAACGATCAAAACTGCTCCACATGCTCAACACTTCTCCAAACGCTCAACACTGCTCCAAATGTTCAACAATGCTCCATATGCTCAGCACTGCTCCATACGCTCAACCCTGCTCCAAATGCTCAACACTGCTCCAAATGCTCAACACTGCTCCAAACGCTCAACACTGCTCCAAATGCTCCAACTGCTCCAAACGATCAACACTGCCCCAAACGAACAACACTGCTCCAAACATTCAACACTGTTCCAAACAGTCAACACTGCTCAATAAACTGAACACTGCTCAAAACACCGAACACTGATCAACACTCTGAACATTGCTCCAAACTTTGAACACTGCTCCCAACTCTGAACACTGCTCCCAACTCTGAACACTGGTCCAACTCTCAACACTGCACCAATCTCTCAGCACTGCACCAATCTCTCAACACTGCTCCAAACGCTCAACACTGCTCCAAACGCTCAACACTGCTCCAAAAGCTCAACACTGCTCCAAACGCTCAACAATGCTCCAAACGCTCAGCCCTGCACCAAAGGTTCAACACTGCTTCAAACGTCCAACACTACTGCAAACGCTCAGCACTGCTCCGAAAGCTCAGCACTGCTCCAAATGCTGAACACTGCTCCAAACGCTCAACACTGCTCCAAACGCTCAACACCGCTCCAAACGCTCATCACTGCTCCAAACGCTCAACACTGCTCCAAATGCTCAACACTGCTTCAAACGCTATTCACTGCTCCAAACGCTCAACATTGCTCCAAACGATCAACACTGCTCCAAACAATCAACACTGCTCCAATCTCTCAACACTGCTCCAAACAATCAACACTGCTCCAAACACTCAACACTGCTCCAAACACTCAACACTGCTCCAAACGTTCAACAATGCTCCAAACGCTCAACAAAACTCCAAACGCTCAACACTGCTCCAAACGTACAACCCTGTTCCAAACGCTCAACCCTGCTCCAAACGCTCAATGCTGCTCCAAATGCTCAACACTGCTCCGAACACTCAACACTGCTCCCAACACTCAACACTGCTCCCAACACTCAACACTGCTCAAACCGTTCAACACTGCTCCAAATGCTCAGCACTGCTCCAAACACTCAACACTGTTCCAAACGCTCAATAGTGCTCCAAACGCTCAACACTGATCAAAACACCGAAGAAAGCCACGAACATAAAAACTGTTCCAAACGGTGAAAACTGCTCCAACCCTCAACACTACTCCCAACTCTGAACACTGCTCCAAACGCTCAGCACTGCTCCCTACTTTGAACACTGCACCCAAAGCTGAACGCTGCTCCAAATCACAGCATGCTCCCAACTTTGAACACTGCTCCCAACTCTGAACACTGCTCCAACGCTCAACATTGCTCCCAACTCTGAACACTGCTCCAACTCTCAACAATGCTCCCAACTCTGAACACTGCTCCAAACGCTCAACACTGCTCCAAACGGTCAACACTGCTCCAAACAATCAACACTGCTCCAAACGATCAACACTGCTCCAAACAATCTACACTGCTCCAATCTCTCAACACTGCTCTAAACACTCAACACTGCTCCAATCACACAACACTGCTCCAAACGCTGAACACTGCTCCAAACGTTCAGCACAGCTCCAAATGCTCAGCACTGCACCAAACGCTCAACACTGTTCCAAACGCTCAATATTGCTCCAAACACTCAACACTGATCAAAACACTGAACAATGCCACGAACATAAACACTGTTCCAAACCCTCAACACTGCTCGAAAAACTGATCACTAATCAAAGCACAGAACATTGCTCCAAACATGTAGACTGTTCAAAACACTGAACACTGCGCAAAACTCTGAACACTGCGCCAACACTGAAAACTGCTCCAATCTCTCAACAGTGCTCCAAACGATCAACACTGCTCCAAAGGCTCAACACTGCTCCAAACGCTCAACACTGCTCCAAACGCTCAACACTGCTCCAAACGCTCAACACTGCTCCAAACGCTACACCCTGCTACAAACGCTCAACACTGCTCCAAATGATTCAACACTGCTCCAAACATTCAACACTACTCAAAAGGGTCAACACTGCTCCAAACACTCAACACTGCTTCAAACTCTCAACACTGTTCCAAGCGATCAATAATGCACCAAACAATCAACAATGATCAATGCACTGAACACTGCTATGAACATGAACACTGCTCAAAATACTCAAAAATGCTGAAAGCACTGAACACTGCTCAAATCACTGAACACTGATCAAAACTCTGAACACTGTTCCAATCTCGCAACACTGATCTAATTTCTCAACACTGCACCAAACACTCAACACTGCTCCAAACGCTCAACACTGCTTCAAACGTTAAACACTGCTCGGAACGCTCAACTCTGCTCCAAACGCTCAACACTGCTCCAAACACTCAACACTGCTGCAAACACTCAACACTGCTCCAAATGTTCAACACTGCTCCAAATGCTCAGCACTGCTCCATACGCTCAACATTGCTCCAAACGTTCAACACAGCTCCAAATGCTCAGCACTTCTCCATACGCTCAACACTGCTCCAAACGCACATCACTGCTCCAAACGATCAAAACTGCTCCAAATGCTCAACACTTCTCCAATTGCTCCAAACTTTGAACACTGCTCCCAACTCTGAACACTGCTCCCAACTCTGAACACTGGTCCAAC
Organism: Cetorhinus maximus; assembly: GCF_964194155.1. Taxonomy (NCBI): domain Eukaryota; kingdom Metazoa; phylum Chordata; class Chondrichthyes; order Lamniformes; family Cetorhinidae; genus Cetorhinus; species Cetorhinus maximus. The sequence goes on along the minus strand of NC_135882.1, from coordinate 173,522,022 downwards.
TCTCAACACTGCTCCAAACGCTCAACACTGCTCCCAACACTCAACACCGCACCCAACACTCAACACTGCTCCAAACGTTGAACACTGCTCCAAATGCTCAGCACTGCTCCAAACACTCAACAGTGTTCCAAACGCTCAATACTGCTCCAAACACTCAACACTGATCAAAACACTGAACAATGCCACGAACATAAGCACTGTCACAAACGTTGAACACTGCTCCAACTCTCAACACTGCTCATAACTCTGAACACTGCTCCAATACACTCAGCACTGCTCCCAACTCTGAACGCTGCTCCAAATCTCAGCATGCTCCCAACTTTGAACACTGCTCCCAACTCTGAACACTGCTCCAACTCTCAACATTGCTCCCAACTCTCAACACTGCTCCAAACGCTCAACAGTGCTCCAAACGCTCAACACTGCTCCAAAATCTCAACACTGCTCCAAATGCTCAACCCTGCTACAAACGCTCAACACTGCTCCAAATGATTCAACACTGCTCCAAACACTCAACACTGTTTCAAACTCTCAACAATGTTCCAAGCGATCAATAATGCACCAAACACCCAACACTGATCAATGAACTGAACACTGCTATGAACATGAACACTGCTCAAAACACTGAAAACTGCTGAAAGCACTGAACACTGCTCAAAGCACTGAACACTGATCAAAACTCTGAACACTGTTCCAATCACGCAACACTGCTCTAATTTCTCAACAGTGCACCAAACACTCAACACTACTCCAAACGCTCAACACTGCTTCAAACGTTCAACACTGCTCGGAGCGCTCCACTCTGCTCCAAACGCTCAACACTGCTCCAATCACTCAACACTGCTGCAAACACTCAACACTGCTCCAAATGTTCAACACTGCACCAAATGCTCAGCACTGCTCCATACGCTCAACATTGCTCCAAAGGTTCAACACAGCTCCAAATGCTCAGCACTGCTCCATATGCTCAACACTGCTCCAAACGCTCAACACGGCTCCAAATGTTCAACACTGCTCCAAATGCTCAGCACTGCTCCATACGCTCAACATTGCTACAAACGTTCAACACAGCTCCAAATGCTCAGCACTGCTCCATACGCTCAACACTGCTCCAAACGCACAACACTGCTCCAAACAATCCAAACTGCTCGAAATACTCAACACTTCTCCAAACGCTCAACACTGCTCCAAACGAGCAAAAGTGTTCCAAACACTCAACACTGCGCCAAATGCTCCAACTGCTCCAAACGATCAACACTGCACCAAACGAACAACACTGCTCCAAACATTCAACACTGTTCCAACCACTCAACACTGCTCAATAAACTGAACACTGATCAAAGCACAGAACACTGCTCTGAAACTGAACACTGCTCAGAACACCGAAAACTGATCAACACTCTGAACACTGCTACAAACTTTGAAAACTGCTCCCAACTCTGAACACTGCTCCCAACTCTGAACACTGCTCCAATCTCTCAACACTGCTCCAATCTCACAACACTGCTCCAATCCGTCAACACTGCTTCAAACGTTCAACACTGCTCCAAACGCTCAACACTGCTGCAGAAGCTCAACACTGCTCCAAACGCTCAACAATGCTCCAAACGTCCAACACTGCTGCAAATGCTCAGCACTGCTCCGAACGCTCAGCACTGCTCCAAACGCTCAACACTGCTGCAGAAGCTCAACACTGCTCCAAACGCTCAACAATGCTCCAAACGCTCAACATTGTTCCAAACGTTCAACACTGCTCCAAACGTCCAACACTGCTGCAAATGCTCAGCACTGCTCCGAACGCTCAGCACTGCTCCAAAATGTCAACACTGCTCCAAACGTTCAACACTTCTCCAAATGCTCAACACTGCTCCAAACGCTTAACATTGCTCCAAACGCTCAACACTGCACCAAATGCTCAACGCTGCTCCAAACGCTCAACACTGCTCCAAACGATCAACACTGCTCCACACAATCAACACTGCTCCAATCTCTCAATACTGCTCCAAACGCTCAACACTGCTCCAAACAGTCAACACTGCTCCATATACTCAACACTGCTCCAAATGTTCAACGATGCTCCAAACGCTCAAAACTGCTCCAAACACTCAACACTGCTCCAAACATTCAACACTGCTCCAAATGCTGAGCACTGTTCCAAACGCTCAATACTGCTCCAAATACTCAACACTGATCAAAACACTGAACAGTGCCACGAACATAAACACTGTCCCAAACGTTCAAAACAGCTCCAACTCTCAACACTGCACCCAACTCTGAACACTGCTCCAAACGCTCATCTCTGCTCCCAACTTTGAACACTGCTCCAACTCTCAGCACTGCTCCCAACTTTGAACACTGCTCCCAACTCTGAACACTGCTCCATCTCTCAACATTGCTCCCACCTTTGAACACCGCTCCAACTCTCAAAACAGCTCCCAACTCTGAACACTGATCTAAACGCAAAACACATGCTCCAAATGATCAACACTGCTCCAAACGCTCAACGCTGCTCCAAACGCTTAACACTGCTCCAAACGCTCAACAATGCTCTAAACGATAAACACTGCCCCAAACGATCAACACTGCTCCAAACAATCTACACTGCTCCAATCTCTCAACACTGCTCCAAACACTCAACACTGCTACAAACACTCAACGCTGCTCCATACACTCAACTCTGCAACAAACGTTCAACCCTGCTCCAAACGCTCAACACTGCACCAAACGCTCAACACTGTTCCAAACGCTCAATATTGCTCCAAACACTCAACACTGATCAAAACACTGAACAATGTCACGAACATAAACACTATTCCAAACGCTCAACACTGCTCAAAAAACTGATCACTAATCAAAGCACAGAACATTCCTCCAAACATGAAGACTGTTCAAAACACTGAACATTGCGCAAAACTCTGAACACTGCTCCAACGCTGAACAGTGCTCCAATCTGTCAACACGGCTCCAAACAATCAACCCTGCTCCAAACGATCAAGACTGCTCCAAACACTCAACACTGCTCCAATCTCTCAACACTGCTCCAAACTCTGAGCACTGCTCCAAACGCTCAACACTGCTCCAAACACGCAACAAGGCTCCAAAAGCTCAACACAACTCCAAACGGTCAACACTGCTCCAAATGGTCAACACTGCTCCAAACGCTCAACACTGCTCCAAACACTCAAAAAGGCTCCAAAAGCTCAACACTGCTCCAAAGGCTCAACCCTGCTCCAAACGGTCATCACTGCTCCAATCAACACTGCTCCAATCTCTCAACCCTGCTCCAAACACTCAACACTGCTCTAAACACTCAACACTGCTCCAAACACTGAACACTGCTCCAAACGGTCAACAATGCTCCAAACACTCAACACTGCTCCAAACGGTCAACAATGCTCCAAACGCTCAACACTGCTCCAATCGTTCAACCCTGCTCCAAACGGTCAACACTGCTCCAAACACTCAACAATGCTCCAAACGCTCAACAGTGCTCCAAACGCTCAACACTGCTCCAAACGTTCAACACAGCTCCAAATGCTGAACACTGCTCAAAACGCTCAACACTTTTCCAAACGCTCAATATTGCTCCAAACACTCAACACTGATCAAAAAACTGATCACTAATCAAAGCACAGAACATTGCTCAAAACATGAAGACTGTTCAAAACACTGAACACTGCGCAAAACTCTGAACACTGCACCAACGCTGAACACTGCTCCAATCTCTCAACAGTGCTCCAAACGCTCAACACTGCTCCAAATGCTCAACACTGCTGCAAACGCTCAACACTGCTCCAATCGCTTAACACTGCTCCAAACGATCAAAACTACTCCAAACACTCAACACTGCTCCAAAAGCTCAACACTGCTCCAAACGCTCAACACTGCTCCAAACGCTCAACACTGCTCCAAACTCTCAAAACAGCTCCAAAAGCTCAACACTGCTCCAAACGCTCAACCCTGCTCCAAACGGTCAACACTGCTCTCAACAATCAACACTGCTCCAATCTCTCAACACTGCTCCAATCACACAACACTGCTCCAAACACTCAACACTGCTCCAAACACTCAACACTGCTCCAAACGGTCAACAATGCTCCAAACGCTGAACAATGCTCCAAACGCTCAACACTGCACGAAACGTTCAACCCTGCTCAAAATGCTCAACCCTGCTCCAAAACACTCAACACTGCTCCAAATGCTCAACACTGCTCCCAACACTCAACACTGCTCCAAACGTTCAACACTGCTCCAAATGCTCAGCACTGCTCCAAACACTCAACACTGTTCCAAACGCTCAATACTGCTCCAAACACTCAACACTGATCAAAACACTGAACAATGCCACGAAAATACACACTGTCCCAAACGTTGAACACTGCTCCAAACGCTCATCACTGCTCCCAACTTGAAGACTGCTCCCAACTCTGAACGCTGCTCCAACTCTCAGCACTGTTCCCAACTATGAACATTGCTCCCAACTACGAACACTGATCCAACTCTCAACATTGCTCCCATCTCTGAACACTGCTCCATCTCTCAACACAGCTCCCAACTCTGAACACTGCTCTGAACGCACAACACTGCTCCAAAATCTCAACACTGCTCCAACCGCTCAACGCTGCTCGAAAGCTTAACACTGCTCCAAACGCTCAAGACTGCTGCAAACGATCAACACTGCTCCAAACGATCAACTCTGCTCCAAACAATCTACACTGCTACAAACACTCAACACTGCTCCATACACTCAACTCTGCTCCAAACGTTCAACCCTGCTCCAAACGCTCAACACTGCTCCAAACACTCAACACTGCTCCAAACGTTCAACACAGCTCCAAATGCTGAGCACTGCTCCAAACGCTCAACACTGTTCCAAACGCTCAATATTGCTCCAAACACTCAACACTGATCAAAACACTGAACAATGCCACGAACATAAACACTGTTCCAAACGCTCAACACTGCTCAAAGAACTGATCGCTAATCAAAGCACAGAACATTACTCCAAACATGAAGACTGTTCAAAAAACTGAGCATTGCGCAAAACTCTGAACACTGCTCCAACGCTGAACAGTGCTCCAATTGCTCAACACTGCTGCAAATGCTCAACACTGCTCCAATCGCTTAACACTGCTCCAAACGATCAGGACTGCTCCAAACAGTCAACACTGCTTCAATCTCTCAACACTGCTTCAAACTCTGAGCACTGCTCCAAACGCTCAACACTGCTCCAAACGCTCAACACTGCTCCAAACACTCAAAACGGCTCCAAAAGCTCAACACTGCTCCAAAGGCTCAACCCTGCTCCAAACGGTCATCACTGCTCCAAACAATCAACACTGCTCCAATCTCTCAACCTTGCTCCAAACACTCAACGCTGCTCCAAACACTCAACGCTGCTCCAAACACTCAACACTGCTCCAAACGGTCAACAATGCTCCAATCGCTCAACACTGCTCCAATCGTACAACCCTGCTCCAAACGGTCAACACTGCTCCAAACGCTCAACACTACTCCAAACACTCAACACTGCTCCATACATTCTACACTGCTCCAAATGCACAGCACTGTTTCAAACGCACAAAACTGTTCCAAAATATCAATACTGCTCCAAACACTCAACACTGATCAAAACACCGAACAATTCCACGAACATAAACACTGTTCCAAACGCTAAACACTGCTGCAAATGCTGAACACTGCTCAAAACGCTCTACATTGCTCCAAACGCTTAACACTGCTCCGAACGATCAAGACTGCTTCAAACACTCAACACTGCTACAAAAGCTCAACACTGATCCAAACTCTGAGCACTGCTCCAAACGCTCAACACTGCTCCAAACACTCAACACTGCTCCAAATGGTCAACATTGCTCCAAACGCTCAACACTGCTCCATACGCTCAACAGTGCACCAAACGATCAAGACTGCTCCAAACACTCAACACTGATCAAAACACTGAACAATACTACGAACATAAGCACTGTCCCACACGTTGAACACTGCTCCAACTCTCAACACTGCTTCCAACTCTGCACACGGCACCAAACGCTCTGCACTGCTCCCTACATTGAACATTGATCCCAACTCTGAACGCTGCTCCAACTCTCAACATTGCTCCCAACTCTGAACACTGCTCCAACTCTCAACACATCTCCCAACTCTGAACACTGCTCTGTATGCACAACACTGCTCCAAACGCTCAACACTGCTCCAAACGCTCAACACTGCTCCAAACGCTCAAAACTGCTTCAAACGCTCAACACAGCTCCAAACGCTTAACACTGCTCCAAACGCTCAACACTGCTCCAAACGATCAACACTGCTCCAAACGATCAACACTGCTCCAAACGATCAACACTGCTCCAAACAATCTACACTGCTCTAATCTCTCAACACTGCTCCAAACACTCAACTCTGCTCCAATCACTCAACACTGCTCCAAACACTCAACTCTTCTCCAAACGTTCAACCCTGCTCCAAACGCTCAACACTGCTCCAAACACTCAACACTGCTCCAAACGTTCACCACAGATACAAATGCACAGCACTGCTCAAAACGCTGAATACTGTTGCAAACGCTCAATATTGCTCCAAACACTCAACACTGATCAAAACACTAAACAATGACATGAACATAAACACTGTTCCAAACGCGAAACACTGCTCAAAAAACTGATCACTAATCAAAGCACAGAACATTGCACCAAACATGAAGACTGTTGAAAACAATGAACACTGCGCAAAACTCTGAACACTGATCCAACGGTGAACACTGCTCCAATCTCTCAACAGTGCTCCAAACGCTCAACACTGCTCCAGATGCTCAATACTGCTGCAAACGATCAAAACTGCTCCAATCGCTTAACACTGCTCCAAACGATCAAAACTGCTCCAAACGCACAACACTGCTCCAAACACTCAGCACTGCTCCAAAAGCTCAACACTGCTCCAAACGCTCAACACTGCTCCAAATGCTCAACACTGCTCAAAACGGTCAAAACTGCTCCTAAAGCTCAACACTGCTCCAAACGCACAACCCTGCTCCAAACGGTCAACACTGCTCCCAACAATCAACACTGCTCCCAACAATCAACACTGCTCCAAACACTCAACACTGCTCCAAACACTCAACACTGCTCCAAACACTCAACACTGCTCCAAACACTCAACACTTTTCCAAACGGTCAACAATGCTCCAAATGCTCAACACTGCTCCAACCGTTCAACCCTGCACCAAATGCTCAACGTTGCTCCAAACGCTCAACACTGCTCCAAATGCTCAACATTGCTCCCAATATTCAATACTGCTCCAAACGTTCAACACTGCTCCAAATGCTGAGCACTGTTCCAAACGCTCAACACTGATCAAAACAATGAACAATGTCACGAACAAATACACTGCCCCAAACGTTGAACACTGCTCCAACTCTCAACACTGCACCCAACTCTGAACAGTGCTTCAAACGCTCATCACTGCTCCCAAATTTCAACACTGCTCCAAACGATCAACACTGCTACAAACAATCTACACTGCTCCAATCTCTCAACACTGCTCCAAACACTCAACACTGCTCCAAACAGTCAACACTGCTCAATACACTCAACTCTGCTCCAAACGCTCAACACTGCTCCAAACACTCAACACTGCTCCAAACATTCAACACTGCTCCAAATGCTAAGCACTGTTCCAAACGCTCAATACTGCTCCAAAAGCTCAACACTACTCCAAATGCTCAACACTGCTCCAATCGGTAAACACTGCTCCAAACGCTCAACACTGCTCCAAACACTCAAAAATGCACCAAAAGCTCAACACTGCTCCAAAGGCTCAACCCTGCACCAAACGGTCATCACTGCTCCAAACAATCAACACTGCTCCAATCTCTCAACTTTGCTCCAAACACTCAACACTGCTCTAAACACTCAACACTGCTCCAAACACTCAACACTGCTCCAAACACCGAACACTGCTCCAAACGGTCAACAATGCTCCAAACACTCAACACTGTTCCAAACGGTCAACACTGCTCCAAACGCTCAACAATGCTCCAAACGCTCAACCCTGCTCCAAACACTCAACACTGCTCCATACAATCAACACTGCTCCAAATGCACAGCACTGTTCCAAACGCACAACACTGTTCCAAACGATCAATACTGCTCCAAACACTCAACACTGATCAAAACACAGATCAATTCCACGAACATAAACACTGCTCCAAACGCTCAACATTGCTCCAAACGATCAACACTGCTCCAAACGATCAACACTGCTCCAAACAATCTACACTGCACCAATCACTAAACACTGCTCCAAACACTCAACACTGCTCCAAACACTCAACACTGCTCCATACACTCAACTCTGCTCCAAACGTTCAACCGTTCTCCAAACGCTCAACACTGCTCCAAACACTCAACACTGATCAAAACACTGAACAATGCCACGAACAAAGACACTGTCCCAAACGTTGAACACTGCTCCAACTCTCAACACTGCACCAACTATGACCACTGCTCCAAACGCTCATTACTGCTCCCAAATTTGAACACTGCTCCCAACTCTGAACATTGCTCCAACTCTCAGCACTGCTCCCAATTTTGAAAACTGTTCCCAACTCTGAACACTACTCCAACTCTCAACAATGCTCCCAACTCTGAACACTGCTCCAACTCTCAACACAGCTCCCAGCTCTGAACACTGCTCTAACCGCACAACACTGCTCCAAACGCTCAACACTGCTCCAAACACTCAACACTGCTCCAAACGCTCAACACAGCTCCAAACGCTTAACACTGCTCCAAACGCTCAACACTGCTCCAAACGATCAACACTGCTCCAAATGATCAACACTGCTCCAAACAATCTACACTGCTCCAATCTCTCAACACTGCTCCAAACACTCATCTCTGCTCCAATCACTCAACACTGTTCCAAACACTCAACTCTGCTCTAAACGTTCAACCCTGCTCCAAACGCTCAACACTGCTCCAAACACTCAACACTGCTCCAAACGTTCAACACAGCTCCAAATGCTCAGCACTGCTCCAAACGCTGAACACTGTTCCAAACACTCAATATTGCTCCAAACACTCAACACTGGTCAAAACACTAAACAATGCCACGAACATAAACACTGTTCCAAACACTCAACACTGCTCAAAAAAATGATCGCTAATCAAAGCACAGAACATTGCTCCAAACATGAAGACTGTTCAAAACACTGAACACTGCGCAAAACTCTGAACACTGCTCCAACGCTGAACACTGCTCCAAACTCTCAACACTGCTCCAAACGCTCAATACTTCTCCAAATGCTCAATACTGCTGCAAACGCTCAACACTGCTCCAATCCCTTAACACTGCTCCAAACGATCAAAACTGCTCCAAACGCACAACACTGCTCCAAACACTCAACACTGCTCCAAAAGGTCAACACTGCTCCAGACGCTCAACACTGCTCCAAATGCTCAACACTGTTCCATACGCTCAACACTTCTCCAAACGCTCAAAACTGCTCCAAAAGCTCAACACTGTTCCAAACGCTCAACTCTGCTCCAAACGGACAACACTGCTCCCAACAATCAACACTGCTCCAATCTCTCAACACTGCTCCAAACACTCAACACTGCTCCAGACACTCCACACTGCTCCAAACACTCAACACTGCTCCAAACGTTCAACAATGCTCCAAACGCTGAACAATGTTCCAAAAGCTCAACACTGCTCCAAACGTTCAACCCTGCTCCAAATGCTCAACCCTGCTCCAAACGGTCAACACTGCTACAAATGCTCAACACTGCTCCCAACACTCAACACTGCTCCCAACACTCAACACTGCTCCAAACGTTCAACCCTGCTCCAAATGCTCAACCATGCTCCAAACGCTCAACACTGCTCCAAATGCTCAGCACTGCTCCAAACGCTGAACACTGTTCCAAACGCTCAATACAGCCAGAAAACACTCAACACTGATTAAAACACTGAACAATGCCACGAACATAAACACTGTCCCAAACGTTGAACACTGCTCCAACTCTCAACACTGCACCCAACTCTGAACACAGCTCCAAACGCTCATCACTGCTCCCAACTTTGAACACTGCTACCAACTCTGAACACTGCTCCAACTCTCAGCACTGCTCCCACCTTTGAACACTGCTCCCAACTCTGAACACTGCACCAACTCTCAACATTTCTCCCAACTCTGAACACTGCTCCAACTCTCAACACAGCTCTCAACTCTGAACACTGCCCTAAACGCACAACACTGCTCCACATGCTCAACACTGCTCCAAACGCTCAACGCTGCTCCAAACGCTCAACATTGTTCAAACGCTCAACACAGCTCCAAACGCTTAAAACTGCTCCAAACGCTCAACCCTGCTCCAAACGATCAACACAACACTGCTCCCAACAATCTACACTGCTCCAATCTCTCAACACTGATCCAAACACTCAACACTGCTCCAATCACTCAACACTGCTCCAAACACTCAACTCTGCTCCAAACGTTCAACCCTGCTCCAAACGCTCAACGCTGCTCAAAACACTCAAAACTGCTCCAAACGTTCAACACAGCTCCAAATGCTCAGCACTGCTCCAAACGCTGAACACTGTTCCAAACGCTCAATATTGCGCCAAACGCTCAACACTGGTCAAAACACTAAACAATACCACGAACATAAACACTGTTGCAAACACTCAACACTGCTCAAAAAACTGTTCACTAATCAAAGCACAGAACATTGCTCCAAACATGAAGACTGTTCAAAACACTGAAAACTGCGCAAAACTCTGAACACTGCTCCAACGCTGAACACAGCTCCAAACTCTCCAAACGCTGAACACTGCTCCAAATGCTCAATACTGCTGCAAACGCTCAACACTGCTTCAATCGCTTAACACTGCTCCAAACGATCAAAACTGCTCCAAACGCACAACACTGCTCCAAACACTCAACACTGCTCCAAAAGCCCAACACTGCACCAAACGCTCAACACTGCTCCAAACGCTCAACACTGCTCCAAACGCTCAACACGGTTCCAAACGCTCAAAACTGCTCCAAAAGGTCATCACTGCTCCAAACGCTCAACCCTGCTCCAAACGGTCAACACTGCTCCCATCAATCAACACTGCTCCAATCTCTCAACACTGCTCCAAACACTCAAAACTGCTCCAAACACTCAACACTGCTCCAGACACTCCACACTGCTCCAAACACTCAACACTGCTCCAAATGCTCAACATTGCTCAAAACGCTGAACAAATGCTCCAAACGCTAAACACTGCTCCAAATGCTCAACCCTGCTCCAAATGTTCAACCCTGCTCCAAACGCTCAACACTGGTCCAAATGCTCAACACTGCTCCCAACACTCAACACTGCTTCAAACGTTCAACCCTGCTCCAAATGCTCAACCATGCTCCAAACGCTCAACACTGCTCCAAACGCTCAACACTGCTCCAAATGCTCAGCACTGCTCCAAACGCTCAACACTGTTCCAAACGCTCAACCCTGCTCCAAACGGCCATCACTGCTCCATAAAATCAACACTGCTCCAATCTCTGAGCCCAGCTCCAAACACTCAACACTGCTTCAAACACTCAACACTGCTCCAAACGTTCAACACTGCTCCAAATGCTGAGCACTGTTCCAAATGCTCAATACTGCTCCAAAAGCTCAACACTACTCCAAACGCTCAACACTGCTCCAATCGGTCAACACTGCTCCAAACGCTCAACACTGCTCCAAACACTCAAAAATGCTCCAAAAGCTCAACACTGCTCCAAAGGCTCAACCCTGCACCAAACGGTCATCACTGCTCCAAACAATCAACACTGCTCCAATCTCTCAACTTTGCTCCAGACACTCAACACTGCTCCAAACACTCAACACTGCTCTAAACACTCAACACTGCTCCAAACACTCAACACTGCTCCAAACACTCAACACTGCTCCAAACGGTCAACAATGCTCCAAACACTCAACACTGTTCCAAACGGTCAACACTGCTCCAAACGCTCAACAATGCTCCAAACGCTCAACCCTGCTCCAAACACTCAACACTGCTGCATACAATCAACACTGCTCCAAATGCACAGCATTGTTCCAAACGCACAACACTGTTCCAAACGATCAATACTGCTCCAAACACTCAACACTGATCAAAACACCGATCAATTTCACGAACATAAACACTGCTCCAAACGCTCAACACTGCTCCAAACGATCAACACTGCTCCAAACGATCAACACTGCTCCAAACAATCTACACTGCACCAATCTCTCAACACTGCTCCAAACACTCAACACTGCTCCAAACACTCAACACTGCTCCATACACTCAACTCTGCTCCAAACGTTCAACACTGCTCCAAATGCTCAACACTGCTCCAAACACTCAACACTGCTCCAAACGTTCAACACTGCTCCAAATGCAGAGCACTGTTCCAAACGCTCAATACTGCTCCAAACATTCAACACTGATCAAAACACTGAACAATGCCACGAAAAAATACACTGTCCCAAACGTTGAACACTGCTCCAACTCTCAACACTGCACCAACTATGACCACTGCTCCAAACGCTCATTACTGCTCCCAAATTTGAACACTGTTCCCAACTCTGAACATTGCTCCAACTCTCAGCACTGCTGCCAATTTTGAAAACTGTTCCCAACTCTGAACACTACTCCAACTCTCAACATTGCTCCCAACTCTGAACACTGCTCCAACTCTCAACACAGCTCCCAGCTCTGAACACTGCTCTAACCGCACAACACTGCTCCAAACGCTCAACACTGCTCCAAACACTCAACACTGCTCCAAACGCTCAACACAGCTCCAAACGCTTAACACTGCTCCAAACGCTCAACACTGCTCCAAACGATCAACACTGCTCCAAATGATCAACACTGCTCCAAACAATCTACACTGCTCCAATCTCTCAACACTGCTCCAAACACTCATCTCTGCTCCAATCACTCAACACTGTTCCAAACACTCAACTCTGCTCCAAACGTTCAACCCTGCTCCAAACGCTCAACACTGCTCCAAACACTCAACACTGCTCCAAACGTTCAACACAGCTCCAAATGCTCAGCACTGCTCCAAACGCTGAACACTGTTCCAAACACTCAATATTGCTCCAAACACTCAACACTGGTCAAAACACTAAACAATGCCACGAACATAAACACTGTTCCAAACACTCAACACTGCTCAAAAAAATGATCGCTAATCAAAGCACAGAACAGTGCTCCAAACATGAAGACTGTTCAAAACACTGAACGCTGCGCAAAACTCAGAACACTGCTCCAACGCTGAACACTGCTCCAAACTCTCAACACTGCTCCAAACGCTCAAAACTTCTCCAAATGCTCAATACTGCTGCAAACGCTCAACACTGCTCCAATCCCTTAACACTGCTCCATACGATCAAGACTGCTCCAAACACTCAACACTGCTCCAATCTCTCAACACTGCTCCAAACTCTGAGCACTTCTCCAAACGCTCAACACTGCTCCAAACGCTCAACACTGCTCCAAATGGTCAACACTGCTCCAAACGCTCAACACTGCTCCATACATTCAACACTGCTCCAAACGCACAACACTGTTCCAAACGATCAATACTGCTCCAAACACTCAACACTGATCAAAACACCGAACAATTCCACGAACATAAACACTGTTCCAAACGCTCAACACTGCTGCAAACGCTCAACTGTGCTCGAAACGCTCTACATTGCTCCAAACGATCAACACTGCTCCAAACGATCAAGACTGCTCCAAACACTCAACACTGATCAAAACACTGAACAATACTACGAACATAAGCACTGTCCCACACGTTGAACACTGCTCCAACTCTCAACACTGCTTCCAACTCTGAACACTGCACCAAACGCTATGCACTGCTCCCTACATTGAACACTGATCCCAAATCAGAACGCTGCTCCAACTCTCAACATTGCTCCCAACTCTGAACACTGCTCCAACTCTCAACACAGCTCCCAACTCTGAACACTGCTCTGAATGCACAACACTGCTCCAAACGCTCAACACAGCTCCAAACGCTCAACACTGCTCCAAACGCTCAACACTGCTCCAAACGATCAATACTGCTCCAAACGATCAACACTGCTCTAATCTCTCAACACTGCTCCAAACACTCAACACTGCTCCAAACACTCAACACTGCTCCAAACACTCAACACTGCTCCAAACACTCAACACTTTTCCAAACGGTCAACAATGCTCCAAACGCTGAACAATGCTCCAAACGCTCAACACTGCTCCAACCGTTCAACCCTGCTCCAAATGCTCAACGTTGCTCCAAACGCTCAACACTGCTCCAAATGCTCAACATTGCTCCCAATATTCAATACTGCTCCAAACGTTCAACACTGCTCCAAATGCTGAGCACTGTTCCAAACGCTCAATACTGCTCCAAACACTCAACACTGATCAAAACACTGAACAATGTCACGAACAAATATCCTGCCCCAAACGTTGAACACTGCTCCAACTCTCAACACTGCACCCAACTCTGAACAGTGCTTCAAACGCTCATCACTGCTCCCAAATTTCAACACTGCTCCAAACGATCAACACTGCTACAAACAATCTACACTGCTCCAATCTCTCAACACTGCTCCAAACACTCAACACTGCTCCAAACAGTCAACACTGCTCAATACACTCAACTCTGCTCCAAACGCTCAACACTGCTCCAAACACTCAACACTGCTCCAAACGTTCAACACTGCTCCAAATGCTGAGCACTGTTCCAAACGCTCAATACTGCTCCAAAAGCTCAACACTACTCCAAACGCTCAACACTGCTCCAATCGGTCAACACTGCTCCAAACGCTCAACACTGCTCCAAACACTCAAAAATGCTCCAAAAGCTCAACACTGCTCCAAAGGCTCAACCCTGCACCAAACGGTCATCACTGCTCCAAACAATCAACACTGCTCCAATCTCTCAACTTTGCTCCAAACACTCAACACTGCTCCAAACACTCAACACTGCTCTAAACACTCAACACTGCTCCAAACACTCAACACTGCTCCAAACACTCAACACTGCTCCAAACGGTCAACAATGCTCCAAACACTCAACACTGTTCCAAACGGTCAACACTGCTCCAAACGCTCAACAATGCTCCAAACGCTCAACCCTGCTCCAAACACTCAACACTGCTCCATACAATCAACACTGCTCCAAATGCACAGCACTGTTCCAAACGCACAACACTGTTCCAAACGATCAATACTGCTCCAACCACTCAACACTGATCAAAACACCGATCAATTTCACGAACATAAACACTGCTCCAAACGCTCAACACTGCTCCAAACGATCAACACTGCTCCAAACGATCAACACTGCTCCAAACAATCTACACTGCACCAATCTCTCAACACTGCTCCAAACACTCAACACTGCTCCAAACACTCAACACTGCTCCATACACTCAACTCTGCTCCAAACGTTCAACACTGCTCCAAATGCTCAACACTGCTCCAAACACTCAACACTGCTCCAAACGTTCAACACTGCTCCAAATGCTGAGCACTGTTCCAAACGCTCAATACTGCTCCAAACACTCAACACTGATCAAAACACTGAACAATGTCACGAACAAATACCCTGCCCCAAACGTTGAACACTGCTCCAACTCTCAACACTGCACCCAACTCTGAACAGTGCTTCAAACGCTCATCACTGCTCCCAAATTTCAACACTGCTCCAAACGATCAACACTGCTACAAACAATCTACACTGCTCCAATCACTCAACACTGCTCCAAACGTTCAACACTGCTCCAAATGCTGAGCACTGTTCCAAACGTTCAACACTGCTCCAAATGCTGAGCACTGTTCCAAACGCTCAATACTGCTCCAAAAGCTCAACACTACTCCAAACGCTCAACACTGTTCCAAACGGTCAACACTGCTCCAAACGCTCAACAATGCTCCAAACGCTCAACCCTGCTCCAAACACTCAACACTGCTCCATACAATCAACACTGCTTCAAATGCACAGCACTGTTCCAAACGCACAACACTGTTCCAAACGATCAATACTGCTCCAAACACTCAACACTGATCAAAACACCGATCAATTTCACGAACATAAACACTGCTCCAAACGCTCAACACTGCTCCAAACGATCAACACTGCTCCAAACGATCAACACTGCTCCAAACGCTCAACACTGCTCCAAACACTCAAAAATGCTCCAAAAGCTCAACACTGCTCCAAAGGCTCAACCCTGCACCAAACGGTCATCACTGCTCCAAACAATCAACACTGCTCCAATCTCTCAACTTTGCTCCAAACACTCAACACTGCTCCAAACACTCAACACTGCTCTAAACACTCAACACTGCTCCAAACACTCAACACTGCTCCAAACACTCAACACTGCTCCAAACACTCAACACTGCTCCAAACACTCAACACTGTTCCAAACGGTCAACACTGCTCCAAACGCTCAACAATGCTCCAACCGTTCAACCCTGCTCCAAATGCTCAACGTTGCTCCAAACGCTCAACACTGCTCCAAATGCTCAACATTGCTCCCAATATTCAATACTGCTCCAAACGTTCAACACTGCTCCAAATGCTGAGCACTGTTCCAAACGCTCAATACTGCTCCAAACACTCAACACTGATCAAAACACTGAACAATGTCACGAACAAATACCCTGCCCCAAACGTTGAACACTGCTCCAACTCTCAACACTGCACCCAACTCTGAACAGTGCTTCAAACGCTCATCACTGCTCCCAAATTTCAACACTGCTCCAAACGATCAACACTGCTACAAACAATCTACACTGCTCCAATCTCTCAACACTGCTCCAAACACTCAACACTGCTCCAAACAGTCAACACTGCTCAATACACTCAACTCTGCTCCAAACGCTCAACACTGCTCCAAACACTCAACACTGCTCCAAACGTTCAACACTGCTCCAAATGCTGAGCACTGTTCCAAACGCTCAATACTGCTCCAAAAGCTCAACACTACTCCAAACGCTCAATACTGTTCCAAACGGTCAACACTGCTCCAAACGCTCAACAATGCTCCAAACGCTCAACCCTGCTCCAAACACTCAACACTGCTCCATACAATCAACACTGCTCCAAATGCACAGCACTGTTCCAAACGCACAACACTGTTCCAAACGATCAATACTGCTCCAAACACTCAACACTGATCAAAACACCGATCAATTTCACGAACATAAACACTGCTCCAAACGCTCAACACTGCTCCAAACGATCAACACTGCTCCAAACGATCAACACTGCTCCAAACAATCTACACTGCACCAATCTCTCAACACTGCTCCAAACACTCAACACTGCTCCATACACTCAACTCTGCTCCAAACGTTCAACCGTGCTCCAAACGCTCAACACTGCTCCAAACACTCAACACTGCTCCAAACGTTCAACACTGCTCCAAATGCTGAGCACTGTTCCAAACGCTCAATACTGCTCCAAACACTCAACACTGATCAAAACACTGAACAATGCCACGAACAAATACACTGTCCCAAACGTTGAACACTGCTCCAACTCTCAACACTGCACCAACTATGACCACTGCTCCAAACGCTCATTACTGCTCCCAAATTTGAACACTGCTCCCAACTCTGAACATTGCTCCAACTCTCAGCACTGCTCCCAATTTTGAAAACTGTTCCCAACTCTGAACACTACTCCAACTCTCAACATTGCTCCCAACTCTGAACACTGCTCCAACTCTCAACACAGCTCCCAGCTCTGAACACTGCTCTAACCGCACAACACTGCTCCAAACGCTCAACACTGCTCCAAACGCTCAACACAGCTCCAAACGCTTAACACTGCTTCAAACGCTCAACACAGCTCCAAACGCTTAACACTGCTCCAAACGCTCAACACTGCTCCAAACGATCAACACTGCTCCAAACGATCAACACTGCTCTAATCTCTCAACACTGCTCCAAACACTCAACACTGCTCCAAACACTCAACACTGCTCCAAACACTCAACACTGCTCCAAACACTCAACACTTTTCCAAACGGTCAACAATGCTCCAAACGCTGAACAATGCTCCATACGCTCAGCACTGCTCCAACCGTTCAACCCTGCTCCAAATGCTCAACGTTGCTCCAAACGCTCAACACTGCTCCAAATGCTCAACATTGCTCCCAATATTCAATACTGCTCCAAACGTTCAACACTGCTCCAAATGCTGAGCACTGTTCCAAACGCTCAATACTGCTCCAAACACTCAACACTGATCAAAACACTGAACAATGTCACGAACAAATACCCTGCCCCAAACGTTGAACACTGCTCCAACTCTCAACACTGCACCCAACTCTGAACAGTGCTTCAAACGCTCATCACTGCTCCCAAATTTCAACAATGCTCCAAACGATCAACACTGCTACAAACAATCTACACTGCTCCAATCTCTCAACACTGCTCCAAACACTCAACACTGCTCCAAACAGTCAACACTGCTCAATACACTCAACTCTGCTCCAAACGCTCAACACTGCTCCAAACACTCAACACTGCTCCAAACGTTCAACACTGCTCCAAATGCTGAGCACTGTTCCAAACGCTCAATACTGCTCCAAACACTCAACACTGATCAAAACACTGAACAATGCCACGAACAAATACACTGTCCCAAACGTTGAACACTGCTCCAACTCTCAACACTGCACCAACTATGACCACTGCTCCAAACGCTCATTACTGCTCCCAAATTTGAACACTGCTCCCAACTCTGAACATTGCTCCAACTCTCAGCACTGCTCCCAATTTTGAAAACTGTTCCCAACTCTGAACACTACTCCAACTCTCAACATTGCTCCCAACTCTGAACACTGCTCCAACTCTCAACACAGCTCCCAGCTCTGAACACTGCTCTAACCGCACAACACTGCTCCAAACGCTCAACACTGCTCCAAACGCTCAACACAGCTCCAAACGCTTAACACTGCTTCAAACGCTCAACACAGCTCCAAACGCTTAACACTGCTCCAAACGCTCAACACTGCTCCAAACGATCAACACTGCTCCAAACGATCAACACTGCTCTAATCTCTCAACACTGCTCCAAACACTCAACACTGCTCCAAACACTCAACACTGCTCCAAACACTCAACACTGCTCCAAACACTCAACACTTTTCCAAACGGTCAACAATGCTCCAAACGCTGAACAATGCTCCAAACGTTCAACACTGCTCCAACCGTTCAACCCTGCTCCAAATGCTCAACGTTGCTCCAAACGCTCAACACTGCTCCAAATGCTCAACATTGCTCCCAATATTCAATACTGCTCCAAACGTTCAACACTGCTCCAAATGCTGAGCACTGTTCCAAACGCTCAATACTGCTCCAAACACTCAACACTGATCAAAACACTGAACAATGTCACGAACAAATACCCTGCCCCAAACGTTGAACACTGCTCCAACTCTCAACACTGCACCCAACTCTGAACAGTGCTTCAAACGCTCATCACTGCTCCCAAATTTCAACACTGCTCCAAACGATCAACACTGCTACAAACAATCTACACTGCTCCAATCTCTCAACACTGCTCCAAACACTCAACACTGCTCCAAACAGTCAACACTGCTCAATACACTCAACTCTGCTCCAAACGCTCAACACTGCTCCAAACACTCAACACTGCTCCAAACGTTCAACAATGCTCCAAATGCTGAGCACTGTTCCAAACGCTCAATACTGCTCCAAAAGCTCAACACTACTCCAAACGCTCAACACTGCTCCAATCGGTCAACACTGCTCCAAACGCTCAACACTGCTCCAAACACTCAAAAATGCTCCAAAAGCTCAACACTGCTCCAAAGGCTCAACCCTGCACCAAACGGTCATCACTGCTCCAAACAATCAACACTGCTCCAATCTCTCAACTTTGCTCCAAACACTCAACACTGCTCCAAACACTCAACACTGCTCTAAACACTCAACACTGCTCCAAACACTCAACACTGCTCCAAACACTCAACACTGCTCCAAAAGGTCAACAATGCTCCAAACACTCAACACTGTTCCAAACGGTCAACACTGCTCCAAACGCTCAACAATGCTCCAAACGCTCAACCCTGCTCCAAACACTCAACACTGCTCCATACAATCAACACTGCTCCAAATGCACAGCACTGTTCCAAACGCACAACACTGTTCCAAACGATCAATACTGCTCCAAACACTCAACACTGATCAAAACACCGATCAATTTCACGAACATAAACACTGCTCCAAACGCTCAACACTGCTCCAAACGATCAACACTGCTCCAAATGATCAACACTGCTCCAAACAATCTACACTGCACCAATCTCTCAACACTGCTCCAAACACTCAACACTGCTCCAAACACTCAACACTGCTCCATACACTCAACTCTGCTCCAAACGTTCAACCGTGCTCCAAACGCTCAACACTGCTCCAAACACTCAACACTGCTCCAAACGTTCAACACTGCTCCAAATGCTGAGCACTGTTCCAAACGCTCAATACTGCTCCAAACACTCAACACTGATCAAAACACTGAACAATGTCACGAACAAATACCATGCCCCAAACGTTGAACACTGCTCCAACTCTCAACACTGCACCCAACTCTGAACAGTGCTTCAAACGCTCATCACTGCTCCCAAATTTCAACACTGCTCCAAACGATCAACACTGCTACAAACAATCTACACTGCTCCAATCTCTCAACACTGCTCCAAACACTCAACACTGCTCCAAACAGTAAACACTGCTCAATACACTCAACTCTGCTCCAAACGCTCAACACTGCTCCAAACACTCAACACTGCTCCAAACGTTCAACACTGCTCCAAATGCTGAGCACTGTTCCAAACGCTCAATACTGCTCCAAAAGCTCAACACTACTCCAAACGCTCAACACTGCTCCAATCGGTCAACACTGCTCCAAACGCTCAACACTGCTCCAAACACTCAAAAATGCTCCAAAAGCTCAACCCTGCTCCAAAGGCTCAACCCTGCACCAAACGGTCATCACTGCTCCAAACAATCAACACTGCTCCAATCTCTCAACTTTGCTCCAAACACTCAACACTGCTCCAAACACTCAACACTGCTCTAAACACTCAACACTGCTCCAAACACTCAACACTGCTTCAAACACTCAACACTGCTCCAAACGGTCAACAATGCTCCAAACACTCAACACTGTTCCAAACGGTCAACACTGCTCCAAACGCTCAACAATGCTCCAACCGTTCAACCCTGCTCCAAATGCTCAACGTTGCTCCAAACGCTCAACACTGCTCCAAATGCTCAACATTGCTCCCAATATTCAATACTGCTCCAAACGTTCAACACTGCTCCAAATGCTGAGCACTGTTCCAAACGCTCAATACTGCTCCAAACACTCAACACTGATCAAAACACTGAACAATGTCACGAACAAATACCCTGCCCCAAACGTTGAACACTGCTCCAACTCTCAACACTGCACCCAACTCTGAACAGTGCTTCAAACGCTCATCACTGCTCCCAAATTTCAACACTGCTCCAAACGATCAACACTGCTACAAACAATCTACACTGCTCCAATCTCTCAACACTGCTCCAAACACTCAACACTGCTCCAAACAGTCAACACTGCTCAATACACTCAACTCTGCTCCAAACGCTCAACACTGCTCCAAACACTCAACACTGCTCCAAATGTTCAACACTGCTCCAAATGCTGAGCACTGTTCCAAACGCTCAATACTGCTCCAAAAGCTCAACACTACTCCAAACGCTCAACACTGTTCCAAACGGTCAACACTGCTCCAAACGCTCAACAATGCTCCAAACGCTCAACCCTGCTCCAAACACTCAACACTGCTCCATACAATCAACACTGCTCCAAATGCACAGCACTGTTCCAAACGCACAACACTGTTCCAAACGATCAATACTGCTCCAAACACTCAACACTGATCAAAACACGAATCAATTTCACGAACATAAACACTGCTCCAAACGCTCAACACTGCTCCAAACGATCAACACTGCTCCAAACGATCAACACTGCTCCAAACAATCTACACTGCACCAATCTCTCAACACTGCTCCAAACACTCAACACTGCTCCATACACTCAACTCTGCTCCAAACGTTCAACCGTGCTCCAAACGCTCAACACTGCTCCAAACACTCAACACTGCTCCAAACGTTCAACACTGCTCCAAATGCTGAGCACTGTTCCAAACGCTCAATACTGCTCCAAACACTCAACACTGATCAAAACACTGAACAATGCCACGAACAAATACACTGTCCCAAACGTTGAACACTGCTCCAACTCTCAACACTGCACCAACTATGACCACTGCTCCAAACGCTCATTACTGCTCCCAAATTTGAACACTGCTCCCAACTCTGAACATTGCTCCAACTCTCAGCACTGCTCCCAATTTTGAAAACTGTTCCCAACTCTGAACACTACTCCAACTCTCAACATTGCTCCCAACTCTGAACACTGCTCCAACTCTCAACACAGCTCCCAGCTCTGAACACTGCTCTAACCGCACAACACTGCTCCAAACGCTCAACACTGCTCCAAACACTCAACACTGCTCCAAACGCTCAACACAGCTCCAAACGCTTAACACTGCTCCAAACGCTCAACACTGCTCCAAACGATCAACACTGCTCCAAATGATCAACACTGCTCCAAACAATCTACACTGCTCCAATCTCTCAACATTGCTCCAAACACTCATCTCTGCTCCAATCACTCAACACTGTTCCAAACACTCAACTCTGCTCCAAACGTTCAACCCTGCTCCAAACGCTCAACACTGCTCCAAACACTCAACACTGCTCCAAACGTTCAACACAGCTCCAAATGCTCAGCACTGCTCCAAACGCTGAACACTGTTCCAAACACTCAATATTGCTCCAAACACTCAACACTGGTCAAAACACTAAACAATGCCACGAACATAAACACTGTTCCAAACACTCAACACTGCTCAAAAAAATGATCACTAATCAAAGCACAGAACATTGCTCCAAACATGAAGACTGTTCAAAACACTGAACACTGCGCAAAACTCTGAACACTGCTCCAACGCTGAACACTGCTCCAAACTCTCAACACTGCTCCAAACGCTCAACACTTCTCCAAATGCTCAATACTGCTGCAAACGCTCAACACTGCTCCAATCCCTTAACACTGCTCCAAACGATCAAAACTCTCCAAACGCACAACACTGCTCCAAACACTCAACACTGCTCCAAAAGCTCAACACTGCTCCAGACGCTCAACACTGCTCCAAATGCTCAACACGGTTCCATACGCTCAACACTTCTCCAAACGCTCAAAACTGCTCCAAAAGCTCAACACTGCTCCAAACGCTCAACTCTGCTCCAAACGGACAACACTGCTCCCAACAATCAACACTGCTCCAATCTCTCAACACTGCTCCAAACACTCAACACTGCTCCAGACACTCCACACTGCTCCAAACACTCAACACTGCTCCAAACGTTCAACAATGCTCCAAACGCTGAACAATGTTCCAAAAGCTCAACACTGCTCCAAACGTTCAACCCTGCTCCAAATGCTCAACCCTGCTCCAAACGGTCAACACTGCTACAAATGCTCAACACTGCTCCCAACACTCAACACTGCTCCCAACACTCAACACTGCTCCAAACGTTCAACCCTGCTCCAAATGCTCATCCATGCTCCAAACGCTCAACACTGCTCCAAATGCTCAGCACTGCTCCAAACGCTGAACACTGTTCCAAACGCTCAATACAGCCAGAAAACACTCAACACTGATTAAAACACTGAACAATGCCATGAACATAAACACGGTCCCAAACGTTGAACACTGCTCCAACTCTCAACACTGCACCCAACTCTGAACACAGCTCCAAACGCTCATCACTGCTCCCAACTTTGAACACTGCTCCAACTGTCAGCACTGCTCCCACCTTTGAACACTGCTCCCAACTCTGAACACTGCTCCAACTCTCAACATTTCTCCCAACTCTGAACACTGCTCCAACTCTCAACACAGCTCTCAACTCTGAACACTGCCCTAAACGCACAACACTGCTCCACATGCTCAACACTGCTCCAAACGCTCAACGCTGCTCCAAACGCTCAACATTGTTCAAACGCTCAACACAGCTCCAAACGCTTAAAACTGCTCCAAACGCTCAACGCTGCTCCAAACGATCAACACTGCTCCGAACGATCAACACTGCTCCCAACAATCTACACTGCTCCAATCTCTCAACACTGATCCAAACACTCAACACTGCTCCAATCACTCAACACTGCTCCAAAAGCCCAACACTGCACCAAACGCTCAACAATGCTCCAAACGCTCAACACTGCTCCAAACGCTCAACACGGCTCCAAACGCTCAAAACT
This sequence comes from Cetorhinus maximus, assembly GCF_964194155.1. Taxonomy (NCBI): domain Eukaryota; kingdom Metazoa; phylum Chordata; class Chondrichthyes; order Lamniformes; family Cetorhinidae; genus Cetorhinus; species Cetorhinus maximus. The sequence continues at coordinate 173,497,546 of NC_135882.1, read as the reverse complement.
GCTCCAAATGGTCATCACTGCTTCAAACGCTCAACCCTGCTCCAAACGGTCAACACTGCTCCCATCAATCAACATTGCTCCAATCTCTCAACACTGCTCCAAACACTCAACACTGCTCCAAACACTCAACACTGCTCCAGACACTCCACACTGCTCTAAACACTCAACACTGCTCCAAATGGTCAACAATGCTCCAAACGCTGAACAAATGCTCCAAACGCTAAACACTGCTCCAAACGCTCAACCCTGCTCCAAATGTTCAACCCTGCTCCAAACGGTCAACACTGCTCCAAATGCTCAACACTGCTCCCAACACTCAACACTGCTTCAAACGTTCAACCCTGCTCCAAATGCTCAACCATGCTCCAAACGCTCAACACTGCTCCAAACGCTCAACACTGCTCCAAATGCTCAGCACTGCTCCAAACGCTCAACACTGTTCCAAACGCTCAATACTGCCCCAAACACTCAAAACTGATCAAAACACTGAACAATGCCACGAACATAAACAGTGTCCCAAACGTTGAGCACTGCTCCAACTCTCAACACTGCACCCAACTCAGAACACAGCTCCAAACGCTCATCACTGCTCCCAACTTTGAACACTGCTACTAACTATGAACACTGCTCCAGCTCTCAACATTTCTTCCAACTCTGAACACTGCTCCAACTCTCAACACAGCTCCCAACTCTGAACACTGCCCTAAACGCACAACACTGCTCCAAACGCTCAACACTACTCCCAACGCTCAACGCTGCTCCAAACGCTTAACACTGCTCAAACGCTCAACTCTGCTCCAAATGATCAACACGGCTCCAATCGATCAACACTGCTCCAAACAATCTACACTGCTCCAATCTCTCAACACTGCTCCAAACACTCAACACTGCTCCAAACACTGAACACTGGTCCAAACGTTCAACACAGATCCAAATGCTCAGCACTTCTCCAAACGCTCAACACTTTTCCAAACGCTCAATATTGCTCCAAACACTCAACACTGATCAAAACACTGAACAATGCCACGAACATAAACACTGTTCCAAACGCTCAACACTGCTGAAAAAACTGATCACTAATCAAAGCACAGAACATTCCTCCAAACATGAAGACTGTTCAAAACACTGAACATTGCGCAAAACTCTGAACACTGCTCCAACGCTGAACAGTGCTCAAATCTCTCAACACTGCTCCAAACGCTCAACACTGCTCCAAACGCTCAACACTGCTGCAAATGCTCAACACTGCTCCAATCGCTTAGCACTGCTCCAAACGATCAAGACGGCTCCAAACACTCAACACTGCTCCAATCTCTCAACACTGTTCCAAACTCTGAGCACTTCTCCAAACGCTCAACACTGCTCCAAACGCTCAACACTGCTCCAAATGGTCAACACTGCTCCAAACGCTCAACACTGCTCCAAATGGTCAACACTGCCCCAAATGCTCAACACTGCTCCAATCTCTGAGCCCAGCTCCAAACACTCAACACTGCTTCAAACACTCAACACTGCTCCAAACGTTCAACACTGCTCCAAATGCTGAGCACTGTTCCAAACGCTCAATACTGCTCCAAAAGCTCAACACTACTCCAAACGCTCAACACTGCTCCAATCGGTCAACACTGCTCCACACGCTCAACACTGCTCCAAACACTCAAACATGCTCCAAAAGCTCAACACTGCTCCAAAGGCTCAACCCTGCACCAAACGGTCATCACTGCTCCAAACAATCAACACTGCTCCAATCTCTCAACTTTGCTCCAAACACTCAACACTGCTCCAAACACTCAACACTGCTCTAAACACTCAACACTGATCCAAACACTCAACACTGCTCCAAACACTCAACACTGCTCCAAACGGTCAACAATGCTCCAAACACTCAACACTGTTCCAAACGGTCAACACTGCTCCAAACGCTCAGCAATGCTCCAAACGCTCAACCCTCCTCCAAACACTCAACACTGCTCCATACAATCAACACTGCTCCAAATGCACAGCACTGTTCCAAACGCACAACACTGTTCCAAACGATCAATACTGCTCCAAACACTCAACACTGATCAAAACACCGATCAATTTCATGAACATAAACACTGCTCCAAACGCTCAACACTGCTCCAAACGATCAACACTGCTCCAAACGATCAACACTGCTCCAAACAATCTGCACTGAACCAATCTCTCAACACTGCTCCAAACACTCAACACTGCTCCAAACACTCAACACTGCTCCATACACTCAACTCTGCTCCAAACGTTCAACCGTGCTCCAAACGCTCAACACTGCTCCAAACACTCAACACTGCTCCAAACGTTCAACACTGCTCCAAATGCTGAGCACTGTTCCAAACGCTCAATACTGCTCCAAACACTCAACACTGATCAAAACAATGAACAATGCCACGAACAAATACACTGTCCCAAACGTTGAACACTGCTCCAACTCTCAACACTGCACCAACTATGACCACTGCTCCAAACGCTCATTACTGCTCCCAAATTTGAACACTGCTCCCAACTCTGAACATTGCTCCAACTCTCAGCACTGCTCCCAGCTCTGAACACTGCTCTAACCGCACAACACTGCTCCAAACGCTCAACACTGCTGCAAACACTCAACACTGCTCCAAACGCTCAACACAGCTCCAAACGCTTAACACTGCTCCAAACGCTCAACACTGCTCCAAACGATCAACACTGCTCCAAATGATCAACACTGCTCCAAACAATCTACACTGCTCCAATCTCTCAACACTGCTCCAAACACTCATCTCTGCTCCAATCACTCAACACTGTTCCAAACACTCAACTCTGCTCCAAACGTTCAACCCTGCTCCAAACGCTCAACACTGCTCCAAACACTCAACACTGCTCCAAACGTTCAACACAGCTCCAAATGCTCAGCACTGCTCCAAACGCTGAACACTGTTCCAAACACTCAATATTGCTCCAAACACTCAACACTGGTCAAAACACTAAACAATGCCACGAACATAAACACTGTTCCAAACACTCAACACTGCTCAAAAAAATGATCGCTAATCAAAACACAGAACATTGCTCCAAACATGAAGACTGTTCAAAACACTGAACACTGCGCAAAACTCTGAACACTGCTCCAACGCTGAACACTGCTCCAAACTCTCAACACTGCTCCAAACGCTCAACACTTCTCCAAATGCTCAATACTGCTGCAAACGCTCAACACTGCTCCAATCCCTTAACACTGCTCCAAACGATCAAAACTCTCCAAACGCACAACACTGCTCCAAACACTCAACACTGCTCCAAAAGCTCAACACTGCTCCAGACGCTCAACACTGCTCCAAATGCTCAACACGGTTCCATACGCTCAACATTTCTCCAAACGCTCAAAACTGCTCCAAAAGCTCAACACTGCTCCAAACGCTCAACTCTGCTCCAAACGGACAACACTGCTCCCAACAATCAACACTGCTTCAATCTCTCAACACTGCTCCAAACACTCAACACTGCTCCAGACACTCCACACTGCTCCAAACACTCAACACTGCTCCAAACGTTCAACAATGCTCCAAACGCTGAACAATGTTCCAAAAGCTCAACACTGCTCCAAACGTTCAACCCTGCTCCAAATGCTCAACCCTGCTCCAAACGGTCAACACTGCTACAAATGCTCAACACTGCTCCCAACACTCAACACTGCTCCCAACACTCAACACTGCTCCAAACGTTCAACCCTGCTCCAAATGCTCAACCATGCTCCAAACGCTCAACACTGCTCCAAATGCTCAGCACTGCTCCAAACGCTGAACACTGTTCCAAACGCTCAATACAGCCAGAAAACACTCAACACTGATTAAAACACTGAACAATGCCACGAACATAAACACTGTCCCAAACGTTGAACACTGCTCCAACTCTCAACACTGCACCCAACTCTGAACACAGCTCCAAACGCTCATCACTGCTCCCAACTTTGAACACTGCTCCAACTGTCAGCACTGCTCCCACCTTTGAACACTGCTCCCAACTCTGAACACTGCTCCAACTCTCAACATTTCTCCCAACTCTAAACACTGCTCCAACTCTCAACACAGCTCTCAACTCTGAACACTGCCCTAAACGCACAACACTGCTCCACATGCTCAACACTGCTCCAAACGCTCAACGCTGCTCCAAACGCTCAACATTGTTCAAACGCTCAACACAGCTCCAAACGCTTAAAACTGCTCCAAACGCTCAACCCTGCTCCAAACGATCAACACTGCTCCGTACGATCAACACTGCTCCCAACATTCTACACTGCTCCAATCTCTCAACACTGATCCAAACACTCAACACTGCTCCAATCACTCAACACTGCTCCAAACACTCAACTCTGCTCCAAACGTTCAACCCTGCTCCAAACGCTCAACGCTGCTCAAAACACTCAACACTGCTCCAAACGTTCAACACAGCTCCAAATGCTCAGCACTGCTCCAAACGCTGAACACTGTTCCAAACGCTCAATATTGCTCCAAACGCTCAACACTGGTCAAAACACTAAACAATGCCACGAACATAAACACTGTTGCAAACACTCAACACTGCTCAAAAAACTGTTCACTAATCAAAGCACAGAACATTGCTCCAAACATGAAGACTGTTCAAAACACTGAACACTGCGCAAAACTCTGAACACTGCTCCAACGCTGAACACAGCTCCAAACTCTCCAAATGCTGAACACTGCTCCAAATGCTCAATACTGCTGCAAACGCTCAACACTGCTTCAATCGCTTAACACTGCTCCAAACGATCAAAACTGCTCCAAACGCACAACACTGCTCCAAACACTCAATACTGCTCCAAAAGCCCAACACTGCACCAAACGCTCAACACTGCTCCAAACGCTCAACACTGCTCCAAACGCTCAACACGGCTCCAAACGCTCAAAACTGCTCCAAAAGGTCATCACTGCTCCAAACGCTCAACCCTGCTCCAAACGGTCAACACTGCTCCCATCAATCAACACTGCTCCAATCTCTCAACACTGCTCCAAACACTCAACACTGCTCCAAACACTCAACACTGCTCCAGACACTCCGCACTGCTCCAAACACTCAACACTGCTCCAAATGGTCAACAATGCTCCAAACGCTGAACAAATGCTCCAAACGCTAAACACTGCTCCAAACGCTCAACCCTGCTCCAAATGTTCAACCCTGCTCCAAACGCTCAACACTGGTCCAAATGCTCAACACTGCTCCCAACACTCAACACTGCTTCAAACGTTCAACCCTGCACCAAACGGTCATCACTGCTCCAAACAATCAACACTGCTCCAATCTCTCAACTTTGCTCCAAACACTCAACACTGCTCCAAACACTCAACACTGCTCTAAACACTCAACACTGCTCCAAACACTCAACACTGCTCCAAACACTCAACACTGCTCCAAAAGGTCAACAATGCTCCAAACACTCAACACTGTTCCAAACGGTCAACACTGCTCCAAACGCTCAACAATGCTCCAAACGCTCAACCCTGCTCCAAACACTCAACACTGCTCCATACAATCAACACTGCTCCAAATGCACAACACTGTTCCAAACGCACAACACTGTTCCAAACGATCAATACTGCTCCAAACACTCAACACTGATCAAAACACCGATCAATTTCATGAACATAAACACTGCTCCAAACGCTCAACACTGCTCCAAACGATCAACACTGCTCCAAACGATCAACACTGCTCCAAACAATCTACACTGCACCAATCTCTCAACACTGCTCCAAACACTCAACAATGCTCCAAACACTCAACACTGCTCCATACACTCAACTCTGCTCCAAACGTTCAACCGTGCACCAAACGCTCAACACTGCTCCAAACACTCAACACTGCTCCAAACGTTCAACACTGCTCCAAATGCAGAGCACTGTTCCAAACGCTCAATACTGCTCCAAACACTCAACACTGATCAAAACACTGAACAATGCCACGAACAAATACACTGTCCCAAACGTTGAACACTGCTCCAACTCTCAACACTGCACCAACTATGACCACTGCTCCAAACGCTCATTACTGCTCCCAAATTTGAACACTGCTCCCAACTCTGAACATTGCTCCAACTCTCAGCACTGCTCCCAATTTTGAAAACTGTTCCCAACTCTGAACACTACTCCAAATCTCAACATTGCTCCCAACTCTGAACACTGCTCCAACTCTCAACACAGCTCCCAGCTCTGAACACTGCTCTAACCGCACAACACTGCTCCAAACGCTCAACACTGCTGCAAACACTCAACACTGCTCCAAACGCTCAACACTGCTCCAAACGCTTAACACTGCTCCAAACGCTCAACACTGCTCCAAACGATCAACACTGCTCCAAATGATCAACACTGCTCCAAACAATCTACACTGCTCCAATCTCTCAACACTGCTCCAAACACTCATCTCTGCTCCAATCACTCAACACTGTTCCAAACACTCAACTCTGCTCCAAACGTTCAACCCTGCTCCAAACGCTCAACACTGCTCCAAACACTCAACACTGCTCCAAACGTTCAACACAGCTCCAAATGCTCAGCACTGCTCCAAACGCTGAACACTGTTCCAAACACTCAATATTGCTCCAAACACTCAACACTGGTCAAAACACTAAACAATGCTACGAACATAAACACTGTTCCAAACACTCAACACTGCTCAAAAAAATGATCGCTAATCAAAGCACAGAACATTGCTCCAAACATGAAGACTGTTCAAAACACTGAACACTGCACAAAACTCTGAACACTGCTCCAACGCTGAACACTGCTCCAAACTCTCAACACTGTTCCAAACGCTCAACACTTCTCCAAATGCTCCATACTGCTGCAAACGCTCAACACTGCTCCAATCCCTTAACACTGCTCCAAACGATCAAAACTCTCCAAACGCACAACACTGCTCCAAACACTCAACACTGCTCCAAAAGCTCAACACTGCTCCAGACGCTCAACACTGCTCCAAATGCTCAACATGGTTCCATACGCTCAACACTTCTCCAAACGCTCAAAACTGCTCCAAAAGCTCAACACTGCTCCAAACGCTCAACTCTGCTCCAAACGGACAACACTGCTCCCAACAATCAACACTGCTCCAATCTCTCAACACTGCTCCAAACACTCAACACTGCTCCAGATACTCCACACTGCTCCAAACACTCAACACTGCTCCAAACGTTCAACAATGCTCCAAACGCTGAACAATGTTCCAAAAGCTAAACCCTGCTCCAAACGGTCAACACTGCTACAAATGCTCAACACTGCTCCCAACACTCAACACTGCTCCCAACACTCAACACTGCTCCAAACGTTCAACCCTGCTCCAAATGCTCATCCATGCTCCAAACGCTCAACACTGCTCCAAATGCTCAGCACTGCTCCAAACGCTGAACACTGTTCCAAACGCTCAATACAGCCAGAAAACACTCAACACTGATTAAAACACTGAACAATGCCATGAACATAAACACGGTCCCAAACGTTGAACACTGCTCCAACTCTCAACACTGCACCCAACTCTGAACACAGCTCCAAACGCTCATCACTGCTCCCAACTTTGAACACTGCTCCAACTGTCAGCACTGCTCCCACCTTTGAACACTGCTCCCAACTCTGAACACTGCTCCAACTCTCAACATTTCTCCCAACTCTGAACACTGCTCCAACTCTCAACACAGCTCTCAACTCTGAACACTGCCCTAAACGCACAACACTGCTCCACATGCTCAACACTGCTCCAAACGCTCAACGCTGCTCCAAACGCTCAACATTGTTCAAACGCTCAACACAGCTCCAAACGCTTAAAACTGCTCCAAACGCTCAACGCTGCTCCAAACGATCAACACTGCTCCGAACGATCAACACTGCTCCCAACAATCTACACTGCTCCAATCTCTCAACACTGATCCAAACACTCAACACTGCTCCAATCACTCAACACTGCTCCAAAAGCCCAACACTGCACCAAACGCTCAACAATGCTCCAAACGCTCAACACTGCTCCAAACGCTCAACACGGCTCCAAACGCTCAAAACTGCTCCAAATGGTCATCACTGCTTCAAACGCTCAACCCTGCTCCAAACGGTCAACACTGCTCCCATCAATCAACATTGCTCCAATCTCTCAACACTGCTCCAAACACTCAACACTGCTCCAAACACTCAACACTGCTCCAGACACTCCACACTGCTCTAAACACTCAACACTGCTCCAAATGGTCAACAATGCTCCAAACGCTGAACAAATGCTCCAAACGCTAAACACTGCTCCAAACGCTCAACCCTGCTCCAAATGTTCAACCCTGCTCCAAACGGTCAACACTGCTCCAAATGCTCAACACTGCTCCCAACACTCAACACTGCTTCAAACGTTCAACCCTGCTCCAAATGCTCAACCATGCTCCAAACGCTCAACACTGCTCCAAACGCTCAACACTGCTCCAAATGCTCAGCACTGCTCCAAACGCTCAACACTGTTCCAAACGCTCAATACTGCCCCAAACACTCAAAACTGATCAAAACACTGAACAATGCCACGAACATAAACAGTGTCCCAAACGTTGAGCACTGCTCCAACTCTCAACACTGCACCCAACTCAGAACACAGCTCCAAACGCTCATCACTGCTCCCAACTTTGAACACTGCTACTAACTATGAACACTGCTCCAGCTCTCAACATTTCTTCCAACTCTGAACACTGCTCCAACTCTCAACACAGCTCCCAACTCTGAACACTGCCCTAAACGCACAACACTGCTCCAAACGCTCAACACTACTCCCAACGCTCAACGCTGCTCCAAACGCTTAACACTGCTCAAACGCTCAACTCTGCTCCAAATGATCAACACGGCTCCAATCGATCAACACTGCTCCAAACAATCTACACTGCTCCAATCTCTCAACACTGCTCCAAACACTCAACACTGCTCCAAACACTGAACACTGGTCCAAACGTTCAACACAGATCCAAATGCTCAGCACTTATCCAAACGCTCAACACTTTTCCAAACGCTCAATATTGCTCCAAACACTCAACACTGATCAAAACACTGAACAATGCCACGAACATAAACACTGTTCCAAACGCTCAACACTGCTGAAAAAACTGATCACTAATCAAAGCACAGAACATTCCTCCAAACATGAAGACTGTTCAAAACACTGAACATTGCGCAAAACTCTGAACACTGCTCCAACGCTGAACAGTGCTCAAATCTCTCAACACTGCTCCAAACGCTCAACACTGCTCCAAACGCTCAACACTGCTGCAAATGCTCAACACTGCTCCAATCGCTTAGCACTGCTCCAAACGATCAAGACGGCTCCAAACACTCAACACTGCTCCAATCTCTCAACACTGCTCCACACGCTCAACACTGCTCCAAACACTCAAACATGCTCCAAAAGCTCAACACTGCTCCAAAGGCTCAACCCTGCACCAAACGGTCATCACTGCTCCAAACAATCAACACTGCTCCAATCTCTCAACTTTGCTCCAAACACTCAACACTGCTCCAAACACTCAACACTGCTCTAAACACTCAACACTGATCCAAACACTCAACACTGCTCCAAACACTCAACACTGCTCCAAACGGTCAACAATGCTCCAAACACTCAACACTGTTCCAAACGGTCAACACTGCTCCAAACGCTCAGCAATGCTCCAAACGCTCAACCCTCCTCCAAACACTCAACACTGCTCCATACAATCAACACTGCTCCAAATGCACAGCACTGTTCCAAACGCACAACACTGTTCCAAACGATCAATACTGCTCCAAACACTCAACACTGATCAAAACACCGATCAATTTCATGAACATAAACACTGCTCCAAACGCTCAACACTGCTCCAAACGATCAACACTGCTCCAAACGATCAACACTGCTCCAAACAATCTGCACTGAACCAATCTCTCAACACTGCTCCAAACACTCAACACTGCTCCAAACACTCAACACTGCTCCATACACTCAACTCTGCTCCAAACGTTCAACCGTGCTCCAAACGCTCAACACTGCTCCAAACACTCAACACTGCTCCAAACGTTCAACACTGCTCCAAATGCAGAGCACTGTTCCAAACGCTCAATACTGCTCCAAACACTCAACACTGATCAAAACACTGAACAATGCCACGAACAAATACACTGTCCCAAACGTTGAACACTGCTCCAACTCTCAACACTGCACCAACTATGACCACTGCTCCAAACGCTCATTACTGCTCCCAAATTTGAACACTGCTCCCAACTCTGAACATTGCTCCAACTCTCAGCACTGCTCCCAATTTTGAAAACTGTTCCCAACTCTGAACACTACTCCAAATCTCAACATTGCAACCAACTCTGAACACTGCTCCAACTCTCAACACAGCTCCCAGCTCTGAACACTGCTCTAACCGCACAACACTGCTCCAAACGCTCAACACTGCTGCAAACACTCAACACTGCTCCAAACGCTCAACACAGCTCCAAACGCTTAACACTGCTCCAAACGCTCAACACTGCTCCAAACGACCAACACTGCTCCAAATGATCAACACTGCTCCAAACAATCTACACTGCTCCAATCTCTCAACACTGCTCCAAACACTCATCTCTGCTCCAATCACTCAACACTGTTCCAAACACTCAACTCTGCTCCAAACGTTCAACCCTGCTCCAAACGCTCAACACTGCTCCAAACACTCAACACTGCTCCAAACGTTCAACACAGCTCCAAATGCTCAGCACTGCTCCAAACGCTGAACACTGTTCCAAACACTCAATATTGCTCCAAACACTCAACACTGGTCAAAACACTAAACAATGCCACGAACATAAACACTGTTCCAAACACTCAACACTGCTCAAAAAAATGATCGCTAATCAAAACACAGAACATTGCTCCAAACATGAAGACTGTTCAAAACACTGAACACTGCGCAAAACTCTGAACACTGCTCCAACGCTGAACACTGCTCCAAACTCTCAACACTGCTCCAAACGCTCAACACTTCTCCAAATGCTCAATACTGCTGCAAACGCTCAACACTGCTCCAATCCCTTAACACTGCTCCAAACGATCAAAACTCTCCAAACGCACAACACTGCTCCAAACACTCAACACTGCTCCAAAAGCTCAACACTGCTCCAGACGCTCAACACTGCTCCAAATGCTCAACACGGTTCCATACGCTCAACACTTCTCCAAACGCTCAAAACTGCTCCAAAAGCTCAACACTGCTCCAAACGCTCAACTCTGCTCCAAACGGACAACACTGCTCCCAACAATCAACACTGCTCCAATCTCTCAACACTGCTCCAAACACTCAACACTGCTCCAGACACTCCACACTGCTCCAAACACTCAACACTGCTCCAAACGTTCAACAATGCTCCAAACGCTGAACAATGTTCCAAAAGCTCAACACTGCTCCAAACGTTCAACCCTGCTCCAAATGCTCAACCCTGCTCCAAACGGTCAACACTGCTACAAATGCTCAACACTGCTCCCAACACTCAACACTGCTCCCAACACTCAACACTGCTCCAAACGTTCAACCCTGCTCCAAATGCTCAACCATGCTCCAAACGCTCAACACTGCTCCAAATGCTCAGCACTGCTCCAAACGCTGAACACTGTTCCAAACGCTCAATACAGCCAGAAAACACTCAACACTGATTAAAACACTGAACAATGCCACGAACATAAACACTGTCCCAAACGTTGAACACTGCTCCAACTCTCAACACTGCACCCAACTCTGAACACAGCTCCAAACGCTCATCACTGCTCCCAACTTTGAACACTGCTCCAACTGTCAGCACTGCTCCCACCTTTGAACACTGCTCCCAACTCTGAACACTGCTCCAACTCTCAACATTTCTCCAAACTCTAAACACTGCTCCAACTCTCAACACAGCTCTCAACTCTGAACACTGCCCTAAACGCACAACACTGCTCCACATGCTCAACACTGCTCCAAACGCTCAACGCTGCTCCAAACGCTCAACATTGTTCAAACGCTCAACACAGCTCCAAACGCTTAAAACTGCTCCAAACGCTCAACCCTGCTCCAAACGATCAACACTGCTCCGTACGATCAACACTGCTCCCAACATTCTACACTGCTCCAATCTCTCAACACTGATCCAAACACTCAACACTGCTCCAATCACTCAACACTGCTCCAAACACTCAACTCTGCTCCAAACGTTCAACCCTGCTCCAAACGCTCAACGCTGCTCAAAACACTCAACACTGCTCCAAACGTTCAACACAGCTCCAAATGCTCAGCACTGCTCCAGACGCTGAACACTGTTCCAAACGCTCAATATTGCTCCAAACGCTCAACACTGGTCAAAACACTAAACAATGCCACGAACATAAACACTGTTGCAAACACTCAACACTGCTCAAAAAACTGTTCACTAATCAAAGCACAGAACATTGCTCCAAACATGAAGACTGTTCAAAACACTGAACACTGCGCAAAACTCTGAACACTGCTCCAACGCTGAACACAGCTCCAAACTCTCCAAATGCTGAACACTGCTCCAAATGCTCAATACTGCTGCAAACGCTCAACACTGCTTCAATCGCTTAACACTGCTCCAAACGATCAAAACTGCTCCAAACGCACAACACTGCTCCAAACACTCAATACTGCTCCAAAAGCCCAACACTGCACCAAACGCTCAACACTGCTCCAAACGCTCAACACTGCTCCAAACGCTCAACACGGCTCCAAACGCTCAAAACTGCTCCAAAAGGTCATCACTGCTCCAAACGCTCAACCCTGCTCCAAACGGTCAACACTGCTCCCATCAATCAACACTGCTCCAATCTCTCAACACTGCTCCAAACACTCAACACTGCTCCAAACACTCAACACTGCTCCAGACACTCCGCACTGCTCCAAACACTCAACACTGCTCCAAATGGTCAACAATGCTCCAAACGCTGAACAAATGCTCCAAACGCTAAACACTGCTCCAAACGCTCAACCCTGCTCCAAATGTTCAACCCTGCTCCAAACGCTCAACACTGGTCCAAATGCTCAACACTGCTCCCAACACTCAACACTGCTTCAAACGTTCAACCCTGCACCAAACGGTCATCACTGCTCCAAACAATCAACACTGCTCCAATCTCTCAACTTTGCTCCAAACACTCAACACTGCTCCAAACACTCAACACTGCTCTAAACACTCAACACTGCTCCAAACACTCAACACTGCTCCAAACACTCAACACTGCTCCAAAAGGTCAACAATGCTCCAAACACTCAACACTGTTCCAAACGGTCAACACTGCTCCAAACGCTCAACAATGCTCCAAACGCTCAACCCTGCTCCAAACACTCAACACTGCTCCATACAATCAACACTGCTCCAAATGCACAACACTGTTCCAAACGCACAACACTGTTCCAAACGATCAATACTGCTCCAAACACTCAACACTGATCAAAACACCGATCAATTTCATGAACATAAACACTGCTCCAAACGCTCAACACTGCTCCAAACGATCAACACTGCTCCAAACGATCAACACTGCTCCAAACAATCTACACTGCACCAATCTCTCAACACTGCTCCAAACACTCAACAATGCTCCAAACACTCAACACTGCTCCATACACTCAACTCTGCTCCAAACGTTCAACCGTGCACCAAACGCTCAACACTGCTCCAAACACTCAACACTGCTCCAAACGTTCAACACTGCTCCAAATGCAGAGCACTGTTCCAAACGCTCAATACTGCTCCAAACACTCAACACTGATCAAAACACTGAACAATGCCACGAACAAATACACTGTCCCAAACGTTGAACACTGCTCCAACTCTCAACACTGCACCAACTATGACCACTGCTCCAAACGCTCATTACTGCTCCCAAATTTGAACACTGCTCCCAACTCTGAACATTGCTCCAACTCTCAGCACTGCTCCCAATTTTGAAAACTGTTCCCAACTCTGAACACTACTCCAAATCTCAACATTGCTCCCAACTCTGAACACTGCTCCAACTCTCAACACAGCTCCCAGCTCTGAACACTGCTCTAACCGCACAACACTGCTCCAAACGCTCAACACTGCTGCAAACACTCAACACTGCTCCAAACGCTCAACACTGCTCCAAACGCTTAACACTGCTCCAAACGCTCAACACTGCTCCAAACGATCAACACTGCTCCAAATGATCAACACTGCTCCAAACAATCTACACTGCTCCAATCTCTCAACACTGCTCCAAACACTCATCTCTGCTCCAATCACTCAACACTGTTCCAAACACTCAACTCTGCTCCAAACGTTCAACCCTGCTCCAAACGCTCAACACTGCTCCAAACACTCAACACTGCTCCAAACGTTCAACACAGCTCCAAATGCTCAGCACTGCTCCAAACGCTGAACACTGTTCCAAACACTCAATATTGCTCCAAACACTCAACACTGGTCAAAACACTAAACAATGCTACGAACATAAACACTGTTCCAAACACTCAACACTGCTCAAAAAAATGATCGCTAATCAAAGCACAGAACATTGCTCCAAACATGAAGACTGTTCAAAACACTGAACACTGCACAAAACTCTGAACACTGCTCCAACGCTGAACACTGCTCCAAACTCTCAACACTGTTCCAAACGCTCAACACTTCTCCAAATGCTCCATACTGCTGCAAACGCTCAACACTGCTCCAATCCCTTAACACTGCTCCAAACGATCAAAACTCTCCAAACGCACAACACTGCTCCAAACACTCAACACTGCTCCAAAAGCTCAACACTGCTCCAGACGCTCAACACTGCTCCAAATGCTCAACATGGTTCCATACGCTCAACACTTCTCCAAACGCTCAAAACTGCTCCAAAAGCTCAACACTGCTCCAAACGCTCAACTCTGCTCCAAACGGACAACACTGCTCCCAACAATCAACACTGCTCCAATCTCTCAACACTGCTCCAAACACTCAACACTGCTCCAGATACTCCACACTGCTCCAAACACTCAACACTGCTCCAAACGTTCAACAATGCTCCAAACGCTGAACAATGTTCCAAAAGCTCAACACTGCTCCAAACGTTCAACCCTGCTCCAAATGCTCAACCCTGCTCCAAACGGTCAACACTGCTACAAATGCTCAACACTGCTCCCAACACTCAACACTGCTCCCAACACTCAACACTGCTCCAAACGTTCAACCCTGCTCCAAATGCTCAACCATGCTCCAAACGCTCAACACTGCTCCAAATGCTCAGCACTGCTACAAACGCTGAACACTGTTCCAAACGCTCAATACAGCCAGAAAACACTCAACACTGATTAAAACATTGAACAATGCCACGAACATAAACACTGTCCCAAACGTTGAACACTGCTCCAACTCTCAACACTGCACCCAACTCTGAACACAGCTCCAAACGCTCATCACTGCTCCCAACTTTGAACACTGCTCCAACTGTCAGCACTGCTCCCACCTTTGAACACTGCTCCCAACTCTGAACACTGCTCCAACTCTCAACATTTCTCCCAACTCTGAACACTGCTCCAACTCTCAACACAGCTCTCAACTCTGAACACTGCCCTAAACGCAAAACACTGCTCCACATGCTCAACACTGCTCCAAACGCTCAACGCTGCTCCAAACGCTCAACATTGTTCAAACGCTCAACACAGCTCCAAACGCTTAAAACTGCTCCAAACGCTCAACCCTGCTCCAAACGATCAACACTGCTCCGTACGATCAACACTGCTCCCAACAATCTACACTGCTCCAATCTCTCAACACTGATCCAAACACTCAACACTGCTCCAATCACTCAACACTGCTCCAAACACTCAACTCTGCTCCAAACGTTCAACCCTGCTCCAAACGCTCAACGCTGCTCAAAACACTCAACACTGCTCCAAACGTTCAACACAGCTCCAAATGCTCAGCACTGCTCCAAACGCTGAACACTGTTCCAAACGCTCAATATTGCTCCAAACGCTCAACACTGGTCAAAACACTATACAATGCCACGAACATAAACACTGTTGCAAACACTCAACACTGCTCAAAAAACTGTTCACTGATCAAAGCACAGAACATTGCTCCAAACATGAAGACTGTTCAAAACACTGAACACTGCGCAAAACTCTGAACACTGCTCCAACGCTGAACACAGCTCCAAATTCTCCAAACGCTGAACACTGCTCCAAATGCTCAATACTGCTGCAAACGCTCAACACTGCTTCAATCGCTTAACACTGCTCCAAACGATCAAAACTGCTCCAAACGCACAACACTGCTCCAAACACTCAACACTGCTCCAAAAGCCCAACACTGCACCAAACGCTCAACACTGCTCCAAACGCTCAACACTGCTCCAAACGCTCAACACGGTTCCAAACGCTCAAAACTGCTCCAAAAGGTCATCACTGCTCCAAACGCTCAACCCTGCTCCAAACGGTCAACACTGCTCCCATCAATCAACACTGCTCCAATCTCTCAACACTGCTCCAAACACTCAACACTGCTCCAAACACTCAACACTGCTCCAGACACTCCACACTGCTCCAAACACTCAACACTGCTCCAAATGGTCAACAATGCTCCAAACGCTGAACAAATGCTCCAAACGCTAAACACTGCTCCAAACGCTCAACCCTGCTCCAAATGTTCAACCGTGCTCCAAACGCTCAACACTGGTCCAAATGCTCAACACTGCTCCCAACACTCAACACTGCTTCAAACGTTCAACCCTGCTCCAAATGCTCAACCATGCTCCAAACGCTCAACACTGCTCCAAATGCTCAACACTGCTACCAACACTCAACACTGCTCCAAACGCTCAACACTGCTCCAAATGCTCAGCACTGCTCCAAACGCTCAACACTGTTCCAAACGCTCAATACTGCCCCAAACACTCAAAACTGATCAAAACACTGAACAATGCCACGAACATAAACAGTGTCCCAAACGTTGAACACTGCTCCAACTCTCAACACTGCACCCAACTCAGAACACAGCTCCAAACGCTCATCACTGCTCCCAACTTTGAACACTGCTACTAACTATGAACACTGCTCCAGCTCTCAACATTTCTTCCAACTCTGAACACTGCTCCAACTCTCAACACAGCTCCCAACTCTGAACACTGCCCTAAACGCACAACACTGCTCCAAACGCTCAACACTACTCCCAACGCTCAACGCTGCTCCAAACGCTTAACACTGCTCAAACGCTCAACTCTGCTCCAAATGATCAACACGGCTCCAATCGATCAACACTGCTCCAAACAATCTACACTGCTCCAATCTCTCAACACTGCTCCAAACACTCAACACTGCTCCAAACACTGAACACTGGTCCAAACGTTCAACACAGATCCAAATGCTCAGCACTTCTCCAAACGCTCAACACTTTTCCAAACGCTCAATATTGCTCCAAACGCTCAACACTGATCAAAACACTGAACAATGCCACGAACATAAACACTGTTCCAAACGCTCAACACTGCTGAAAAAACTGATCACTAATCAAAGCACAGAACATTCCTCCAAACATGAAGACTGTTCAAAACACTGAACATTGCGCAAAACTCTGAACACTGCTCCAACGCTGAACAGTGCTCAAATCTCTCAACACTGCTCCAAACGCTCAACACTGCTCCAAACGCTCAACACTGCTGCAAATGCTCAACACTGCTCCAATCGCTTAGCACTGCTCCAAACGATCAAGACGGCTCCAAACACTCAACACTGCTCCAATCTCTCAACACTGCTCCAAACTCTGAGCACTTCTCCAAACGCTCAACACTGCTCCATACGCTCAACACTGCTCCAAATGGTCAACACTGCTCCAAACGCTCAACACTGCTCCAAATGGTCAACACTGCTCCAAATGCTCAACACTGCTCCAAACACTCAAAACTACTCCAAAAGCTCAACACTGCTCCAAACGCTCAACCCTGCTCCAAACGGTCATCACTGCTCCATAAAATCAACACTGCTCCAATCTCTGAGCCCAGCTCCAAACACTCAACACTGCTTCAAACACTCAACACAGCTCCAAACACTCAACACTGCTCAAACACTCATCACTGCTCCAAAGACTCAACACTGCTCCAAACAGTCAACAATGCTCCAAACGCTCAACTGTGCTCCAAACGTTCAACCCTGCTCCAAACGGTCAACACTGCTCCAAACGCTCAACACTGCTCCAAACGGTCAACACTGCTACAAACACTCAACACTGCTCCAAATATTCAACACTGTTACAAATGCACAGCACTGTTCCAAACGCCAAACACTGTTCCAAACGCTAAATACTGCTCCAAACACTAAACACTGATCAAAACACCGAACAATTCCACGAACATAAACAATGCTCCAAAGGCTCAACACTGCTGCAAATGCTCAACAATGCTCGAAACGCTCAGCACTGCTCCAAACGCTCAACACTGCTCCAAACGCTCCACACTGCTCCAAACGCTCAACAGTGCTCCAAACGATCAACACTGCTCCAAACAATCAAGACTGCTCCAAACAAACAAGACTGCTCCAAACACTCAACACTGATCAAAACACTGAACATTAACACGAGCATAAGCACTGTCGCAAACGTTGAACACTGCTCCAACTCTCAACAATGCTCCCAACTCTGAAAACTGCTCCAAACTCTCAGCACTGCTCCCTACTTTGAACACTGCTCCCAACTCTGAACGCTGCTCCAACTCTCAACATTGCACCCAACTCTGAACACTGCTCCAACTCTCAACACAGCTCCCAGCTCTGAACACTGCTCCAAACACTCAACACTGCTCCAAACGCTCAACACTGCTCCAAACGCTCAACACAGCTCCAAACGCTTAACACTGCTCCAAACGTTCAACCCTGCTCCAAACGATCAACACTGCTCCAAACGATCAACACTGCTCCAAATTATCAACACTGCTCCAAACGATCAACACTGCTCCAAATGATCAACACTGCTCCAAACAATCTACACTGCTCCAATCTCTCAACACTGCTCCAAACACTCATCTCTGCTCCAATCACTCAACACTGTTCCAAACACTCAACTCTGCTCCAAACGTTCAACCCTGCTCCAAATGCTCAACACTGCTCCAAACACTCAACACTGCTCCAAACGTTCAACACAGCTCCAAATGCACAGCACTGCTCCAAACGCTGAACACTGTTCCAAACACTCAATATTGCTCCAAACACTCAACACTGGTCAAAACACTAAACAATGCCATGAACATAAACACTGATCCAAACACTCATCACTGCTCAAAAAAATGATTGCTAATCAAAGCACAGAACATTGCTCCAAACATGAAG
This sequence comes from Cetorhinus maximus, assembly GCF_964194155.1. Classification (NCBI taxonomy): domain Eukaryota; kingdom Metazoa; phylum Chordata; class Chondrichthyes; order Lamniformes; family Cetorhinidae; genus Cetorhinus; species Cetorhinus maximus. The sequence continues at coordinate 173,478,183 of NC_135882.1, read as the reverse complement.
ACTGTTCAAAACACTGAACACTGCGCAAAACTCTGAACACTGCTCCAACGCTGAACACTGCTCCAAACTCTCAACACTGCTCCAAATGCTCAACACTTCTCCAAATGCTCAATACTGCTGCAAATGCTCAACACTTATCCAAATGCTCAAGACTGCTCCAAACGATCAAAACTGCTCCAAACGCACAACACTGCTCCAAACACTCAACACTGCTCCAAACGCTCAACACGGCTCAAAACGCTCAAAACTGCTCCAAAAGGTCATCACTGCTCCAAACGCTCAACCCTGCTCCAAACGGTCAACACTGCTCCAATCAATCAACACTGCTCCAATCTCTCAACACTGCTCCAAACACTCAACACTGCTCCAAACACTCAACACTGCTCAAGACACTCCACACTGCTCCAAACACTCAACACTGCTCCAAATGGTCAACAATGCTCCAAACGCTGAACAAATGCTCCAAACGCTAAACACTGCTCCAAACGCTCAACCCTGCTCCAAATGTTCAACACTGCTCCAAACGCTCAACACTGCCCCAAATGCTCAACACTGCTCCCAACACTCAACACTGCTTCAAACGTTCAACCCTGCTCCAAATGCTCAACCATGATCCAAACGCTCAACACTGCTCCAAGTGCTCAACACTGCTACCAACACTCAACACTGCTCCAAACGTTCAACACTGCTCCAAATGTTCAGCACTGCTCCAAACGCTCAACACTGTTCCAAACGCTCAATACTGCCCCAAACACTCAAAACTGATCAAAACACTGAACAATGCCACGAACATAAACAGTGTCCCAAACGTTGAACACTGCTCCAACTCTCAACACTGCACCCAACTCTGAACACAGCTCCAAACGCTCATCACTGCTCCCAACTTTGAACACTGCTACTAACTATGAACACTGCTCCAGCTCTCAACATTTCTTCCAACTCTGAACACTGCCCTAAACGCACAACACTGCTCCAAACGCTCAACACTACTCCCAACGCTCAACGCTGCTCCAAACGCTTAACACTGCTCAAACGCTAAACTCTACTCCAAATGATCAACACGGCTCCAAACGATCAACACTGCTCCAAACAATCTACACTGCTCCAATCTCTCAACACTGCTCCAAACACTCAACACTGCTCCATACACTCAACACTGCTCCAAACGTTCAACACTGCTCCAAACGCTCAACACTGCTCCAAACGCTCAACACTGCTGCAAATGATCAACACTGCTCCAATCGCTTAGCACAGCTCCAAACGATCAAGACTGCTCCAAACACTCAACACTGCTCCAATCTCTCAACACTGCTCCAAACTCTGAGCACTTCTCCAAACGCTCAACACTGCTCCAAACGCTCAACACTGCTCCAAATGGTCAACACTGCTCCAAACGCTCAACACTGCTCCAAATGGTCAACACTGCTTTAAATGCTCAACACTGCTCCAAACACTCAAAACTACTCCAAAAGCTCAACACTGCTCCAAACGCTCAACCCTGCTCCAAAAGGTCATCACTGCTCCATAAAATCAACACTGCTCCAATCTCTGAGCCCAGCTCCAAACACTCAACACTGCTTCAAACACTCAACACAGCTCCAAACACTCAACACTGCTCAAACACTCATCACTGCTCCAAAGACTCAACACTGCTCCAAACAGTCAACAATGCTCCAAACGCTCAACTGTGCTCCAAACGTTCAACCCTGCTCCAAACGGTCAACACTGCTCCAAACGCTCAACACTGCTCCAAACGGTCAACACTGCTACAAACACTCAACACTGCTCCAAATATTCAACACTGTTACAAATGCACAGCACTGTTCCAAACGCCAAACACTGTTCCAAACGCTAAATACTGCTCCAAACACTAAACACTGATCAAAACACCGAACAATTCCACGAACATAAACAATGCTCCAAAGGCTCAACACTGCTGCAAATGCTCAACAATGCTCGAAACGCTCAGCACTGCTCCAAACGCTCAACACTGCTCCAAACGCTCCACACTGCTCCAAACGCTCAACAGTGCTCCAAACGATCAACACTGCTCCAAACAATCAAGACTGCTCCAAACAAACAAGACTGCTCCAAACACTCAACACTGATCAAAACACTGAACATTAACACGAGCATAAGCACTGTCGCAAACGTTGAACACTGCTCCAACTCTCAACAATGCTCCCAACTCTGAAAACTGCTCCAAACTCTCAGCACTGCTCCCTACTTTGAACACTGCTCCCAACTCTGAACGCTGCTCCAACTCTCAACATTGCACCCAACTCTGAACACTGCTCCAACTCTCAACACAGCTCCCAGCTCTGAACACTGCTCCAAACACTCAACACTGCTCCAAACGCTCAACACTGCTCCAAACGCTCAACACAGCTCCAAACGCTTAACACTGCTCCAAACGTTCAACCCTGCTCCAAACGATCAACACTGCTCCAAACGATCAACACTGCTCCAAATTATCAACACTGCTCCAAACGATCAACACTGCTCCAAATGATCAACACTGCTCCAAACAATCTACACTGCTCCAATCTCTCAACACTGCTCCAAACACTCATCTCTGCTCCAATCACTCAACACTGTTCCAAACACTCAACTCTGCTCCAAACGTTCAACCCTGCTCCAAATGCTCAACACTGCTCCAAACACTCAACACTGCTCCAAACGTTCAACACAGCTCCAAATGCACAGCACTGCTCCAAACGCTGAACACTGTTCCAAACACTCAATATTGCTCCAAACACTCAACACTGGTCAAAACACTAAACAATGCCATGAACATAAACACTGATCCAAACACTCATCACTGCTCAAAAAAATGATTGCTAATCAAAGCACAGAACATTGCTCCAAACATGAAGACTGTTCAAAACACTGAACACTGCGCAAAACTCTGAACACTGCTCCAACGCTGAACACTGCTCCAAACTCTCAACACTGCTCCAAATGCTCAACACTTCTCCAAATGCTCAATACTGCTGCAAATGCTCAACACTTATCCAAATGCTCAAGACTGCTCCAAACGATCAAAACTGCTCCAAACGCACAACACTGCTCCAAACACTCAACACTGCTCCAAAAGCTCAACACTGCTCCAGATGCTCAACACTGCTCCAAACGCTCAACACTGTTCCATACGCTCAACACTTCTCCAAACGCTCAAAACTGCTCCAAAAGCTCAACACTGCTCTAAACGCTCAACTCTGCTCCAAACGGACAACACTGCTCCCAACAATCAACACTGCTCCAATCTTTCAACAGTACTCCAAACGCTCAACACTGCTCCAATCGCATAACACTGCTCCAAACGATCAAAACTGCTCCAAAGGCACAACACTGCTCCAAACAGTCAACACTGCGCCAAAAGCTCAACACTGCTCCAAACGCTCAACACTGCTCCAAACGGTCAACACTGCTCCAAACGCTCAACACTGCTCCAAACGCTCAGAACTGCTCCAAAAGCTCAACACTGCTTCAAACGCTCAACCCTGCTCCAAACGCTCAACCCTGCTCCCAAAAATCAACACTGCTCCAATCTCTCAGCACTGCTCCAAACACTGAACACTGCTCCAAATACTCAAAACTGCCCACTGCCTAAAACTTTGAACACTGCTCACATCTCTGAACGCTGCGCACAACTCTGAACACTGCTCCCAACTCTGAACACTGCTCCCAACACTGAACACAGCCCCATCTCTCAACACTGCTCCAAACTCTCAACACTGCTCCAAACGCTCAACAATGCTCCAAAACGCTCAACAATGCTCCAAACGCTCAACACTGCTCCAAACACTCAACACTGCTTCCAAACGTTCAACACAGCTCCAAATGCTCAACACAGTTCCAAATGCTCAACACTGTTCCAAACGCTCAATATTGCTCCAAGCACTCAACGCTTATCAAAACACCGAACAATTCCACGAACATAAAAACACTGTTCCAAACGCTCAACACTGCTGCAAAAGCTCAACACTGCTCGAAACGCTCAACACTGCTCCAAATGCTCAACACTGCTCCAAACGATCAAAACTGCTCCAAAGGCACAACACTGCTCCAATCAGTCAACACTGCTCCAAAAGCTCAACACTGCTCCAAACGCTCAACACTGCTCCAAACTGTCAACACTGCTCCAAACGCTCAACACTGATCCAAACGCTCAAAACGGCTCCAAAAGCTCAACACTGCTCCAAACGCTCAACCCTGCTCCAAACGGTCAACACTGCTCCCAAAAATCAACACTGCACCAATCTCTCAACACTGCTCCAAACACTCAACACTGCTCCAAATACTCAAAACTGTTCCAAACACTCAACACTGCTCCAAACACTCAACACTGCTCCAAACACTCAACTCTGCTCCAAACGGTCAACAATGCTCCAAACGCTGAACAATGCTCCAAACGCTCAACACTGCTCCAAATGCTCAACACTTCTCCCAACACTCAACATTGCTCCAACTCTCAACACTGCTCCCAACTCTGAACACTGCTCCAAACGCTCAGCACTGCTCCCAACTTTGAACACTGCTCCCAACTCTGAACGCTGCTCCAGCTCTCAGCATGCTCCCAACTTTGAACACTGCTCCCAACTCTGAACACTGCTCCAACTCTCAACACAGCTCCCAATTCTGAACACTGCTCCAAATCACAACACAGCTCCTAATTCTGAAAACACCTCTAAACGCACAACACTGCTCCAAACACTCAACACTGCTCCAAACGCTCAACGCTGTTCCAAACGCTTAACACGGCTCCAAACGCTCAACACTGCTCTAAACGCTCAACACTGCTCCAAACGATCAACACTGCTCCAAACAATCTACACTGATCCAATCTGTCAACACTGCTCCAAACACTCAACACTGCTCCATACACTCAACACTGCTCCAAACGCTCAACACTGCTCCAAACACTCAACACTGCTCCAAATGCTCAACACTGCCCCAAACGTTCAACATTGCTCCAAACGCTCAACATGGCTCCAAACATTCAAGACTGCACCAAATGCTCAAACCTGGCTCCAAATACTCAACTCTGCTCCAAACCATCAAGACTGCTCCAAACGATCAACAATGCTGCAAAAGCTCAACCCTGCTCCAAACACTCAACCTTGCTCCAAACGGTCATCACTGCTCCCAACTATGAACACTGCTCCAACTCTCAACATTGCTCCCAACTCTGAACACTGCTCTAAACGCACAACACTGCTCCAAACGCTCAACTCTGCTCCAAACGCCCAACACAGCTCCAAACGCTTCACACTGCTCCAAACGCTCAACACTGCTCCAAACGCTCAACAGTGCTCCAAACCATCAACACTGCTCCAAACCATCAACGCTGCTCCAAACGATCAACACTGCTCAAAACAATCTACACTGCTCCAATCTCTCAACACTGCTCCAAACACTCAACTCTGCTCCAAACATTCAACCCTGCTCCATATGCTCAACACTGCTCCAAACACTCAACACTGCTCCAAATGTTCAACACAGCTCCAAATGCTCAGCATTACTCCAAACGCTGAACAATGTTCCAAACGCTCAGTATTACTCCAAACACTCAACACTGATCAAAACACTAAACAATGCCAAGAACATAAACACTGTTCCAAACGCTCAACACTGCTCAAAAAACTGATCACTAATCAAAGTACAGAACATTGCTCCAAACATGAAGACTGTTCAAAACACTGAACACTGCGCAAAACTCTGAACACTGCTCCAACGCTGAACACTGCACCAATCTCTCAACAGTGCTCCAAACGCTCAACACTGCTCCAAACGCTCAACACTGCTCCAAACACTCAACACTGCTCCAATCATTCAACACTGCTCCAAATGCACAGCACTGTTCCAAACGCCCAACACTGTTCTAAACGCTCAATACTTCTGCAAACACTCAACACTGATCAAAACACCGAACAATTCCACGAACATAAACACTGTTCCAAACGCTCAACACGACTGGAAATGCTCAACACTGCTCCAAACGCTCAACACTACTCCAAACGCTCTACACTGCTCCAAACGCTCAACAATGCTCCAAATGCTCAACACTGACCCAAACGCTCAACACTGCTCCAAACGGTCAAGAATGCTCCAAACGATCAACACTGCTCCAATCTCTCAACACTGCTCGAAACACTCAACACTGCTCCAAACACTCAACACTGCTCCAAACGGTCAACAATGCTCCAAACAATCAACACTGCTCCAGTCTCTCAAAACTGATCAATGCAATGAACAATGCTATGAACATGAACACTGCTGAAAACACTGAAAACAGCTGAAAGCACTTAACACTGTTCAAAGCACTAAACATTGATCAAAACTATGAACACTGTTCCGATCTCGCAACACTGCTCTAATTTCTCAACACTGCACCAAACACTCAACACTGCTCCAATCTCTTAACACTGCTCCAAACGCTCAACACTTCTCCAAACGCTCAACACTGCTCAAAACACTGAACACTGATCAGAGCACAGAACATTGCTCCGAACATCAACACTGTTCAAAACACTGATCACTGAGCAAAACTTTGAACACTGCTCCCAACTCTGAACACTGCTACCAACTCTGAACACTGCTCCCAACTCTGAACTCTGCTCCCAACTCTGAACACTGCTCCATCTCTCAACATTGCTCCAAAGTCTCAACACTGCTCCAAACGCTCAACACTGCTCCAAACGCTCAACACTGCTCCAAACGCTCAACACTGCTCCAAACGCTCAACACTGCTCCAAATGCTCAACACTGCTCCAAACGCTCAACACTGCTCCAAACGCTCAACACTGCTCCAAACGATCAACACTGCTCTAAACTATCAACACTGCTCCAATCTCTCAACAGTGCTCCAAACACTCAACACTGCTCCAAACACTCAACACTGCTCCAAATGGTCAACAATGGTCCAAACGTTCAACCCTACTCCAAACGCTCAATACTGCTCCAAACGTTCAACCTGGCTCCAAACGCTCAACCCTGCTCCAAACGGTCAACACTGCTCCAAACACTCAACACTGATCCAAACGCTCAATACTGCTCCTAACACTCAACACTGATCAAAACACTGAACAATGTCACGAACATAAGCACTGTCCCAAACGTTGAACAAAGCTCCAACTCTCAACACTGCTCCCAACTCTGAACACTGCTCCAAACGCTCAGCACTGCTCCCTAATTTGAACACTGCTCCCAATTCTGAACGATGCTCCAACTCTCAATATGCTCCCAACTTTGAACACTGCTCCCAACTATGAACACTGCTCCAACTCTCAACATTGCTCCCAACATTGAACACTGCTCCTACTCTCAACACCGCTCCCAACTCTGAACACTGCTCTAAACGCACAACACTGCTCCAAACGCTCAACTCTGCTCCAAACGCCCAACACAGCTCCAAACGCTTCACACTGCTCCAAACGCTCAACACTGCTCCAAACGCTCAACAGTGCTCCAAACCATCAACACTGCTCCAAACCATCAACGCTGCTCCAAACGATCAACACTGCTCAAAACAATCTACACTGCTCCAATCTCTCAACACTGCTCCAAACACTCAACTCTGCTCCAAACATTCAACCCTGCTCCATATGCTCAACACTGCTCCAAACACTCAACACTGCTCCAAATGTTCAACACAGCTCCAAATGCTCAGCATTACTCCAAACGCTGAACAATGTTCCAAACGCTCAGTATTACTCCAAACACTCAACACTGATCAAAACACTAAACAATGCCAAGAACATAAACACTGTTCCAAACGCTCAACACTGCTCAAAAAACTGATCACTAATCAAAGTACAGAACATTGCTCCAAACATGAAGACTGTTCAAAACACTGAACACTGCGCAAAACTCTGAACACTGCTCCAACGCTGAACACTGCACCAATCTCTCAACAGTGCTCCAAACGCTCAACACTGCTCCAAACGCTCAACACTGCTCCAAACACTCAACACTGCTCCAATCATTCAACACTGCTCCAAATGCACAGCACTGTTCCAAACGCCCAACACTGTTCTAAACGCTCAATACTTCTGCAAACACTCAACACTGATCAAAACACCGAACAATTCCACGAACATAAACACTGTTCCAAACGCTCAACACGACTGGAAATGCTCAACACTGCTCGAAACGCTCAACACTGCTCCAAACGCTCAACACTACTCCAAACGCTCTACACTGCTCCAAACGATCAACACTGCTCCAAACGCTCAACAATGCTCCAAATGCTCAACACTGACCCAAACGCTCAACACTGCTCCAAACGGTCAAGAATGCTCCAAACGATCAACACTGCTCCAATCTCTCAACACTGCTCGAAACACTCAACACTGCTCCAAACACTCAACACTGCTCCAAACGGTCAACAATGCTCCAAACGCTCAACAATGCTCCAAACGCTCAACACTGCTCCAAACGTTCAACCCTGCTCCAAACGCTCAACCCTGCTCCAAACGGTCAACACTGCTCAAAACTCTCAACACTGCTCCCAACACTCAACACTGCTACCAACACTCAACACTGCTCCCAACACTCAACATTGCTCCAAACGTTCAACACTGCTCCAAATGCTCAGCGCTGCTCCAAACACTCAACACTGATCCAAACGCTCAATACTGCTCCTAACACTCAACACTGATCAAAACACTGAACAATGTCACGAACATAAGCAATGTCCCAAACGTTGAACACTGCTCCAACTCTCAACACTGCTCCCAACTCTGAACAATGCTCCAAACGCTCAGCACTGCTCCCTACTTTGAACATTGCTCCCAATTCTGAACGATGCTCCAACTCTCAATACGCTCCCAACTTTGAACACTGCTCCCAACTCTGAACACTGCTCCAACTCTCAACATTGCTCCCAACATTTAACACTGCTCCAGCTCTCAACACCGCTCCCAACTCTGAACACTGCTCTAAACGCACAACACTGCTCCAAACGCTCAACACTGCTCCAAACGCTCAACACAGCTCCAAACGCTTCACACTGCTCCAAACGATCAACACTGCTCCAAACAATCTACACTGCTCCAATCTCTCAACACTGCTCCAAACGATCAACACTGCTGCAATCACTCAACACTGCTCCAAACACTCAACTCTGCTCCAAACGTTAAACCCTGCTCCATACGCTCAACACTGCTCCAAACACTCAACACTGCTCCAAACGTTCAACACAGCTCAAAATGCTCAGCATTACTCCAAACGCTGAACACTGTTCCAAACGCTCAGTATTGCTCCAAACACTCAACACTGATCAAAACACTAAACAATGCCACGAACATAAACACTATTCCAAACGCTCAACACTGCTCAAAAAACTGATCACTAATAAAAGTACAGAACATTGCTCCAAACATGAAGACTGTTCAAAACACTGAACACTGCGCAAAACTCTGAACACTGCTCCAACGCTGAACATTACTCTAAACTCTCAACAGTGCTCCAAACGCTCAACACTGCTCCAAATGCTCAACACTGCTGCAGACGCTCAACACTGCTCCAATCGCTTTACACTGCTCCAAACTCTAAGCACTGCTACAAACGCACAACACTGCTCCAAACACTCAGCACTGCTCCAAAAGCTCAATAATGCTCCAAACGCTCAACACTGCTCCAAACGCTCAAAACTGCTACAAAAGTTCAACACTGCTCCAAACGCTCAACCCTGCTCCAAACGGTCAACACTGCTCCCAACAATCAACAGTGCTCCAATCTCTCAAAACTGCTCCAAACACTCAACACTGCTCCAAACCCTCAACACTGGTCCAAACACTCAAGACTGCTCCAAACACTCAACACTGCTCCAAACAGTCAACAATGCTACAAACGCTGAACAATGCTCCAAACACTCAACACTGCTCCAAATGCTCAACACTGCTCACAACACTCAGCACTGCTCCAAACGTTCAACACTGCTCCAAATGCTCAGCACTGCTCCAAACGCTCATCACTGTTCCAAACGCTCAATACTACTCCATACACGCAACACTGATCAAAAAACTGAACAATGCCACGAACATAAACCCTGTCCCAAACGTTGAACACTGCTCCAACTCTCAACACTGCACCCAACTCTGAACACTGCTCCAAATGCTCATCACTGCTCCCAACTTTGCACACTGCTCCCAACTCTGAACACTGCTCCAACTCTCAGCACTGCTCCCAAGTTTGAACACTGCTCCCAACTCTGAACACTGCACCAACTCTCAACATTGCTCCCAACTCTGAACACTGCTCCAACTCTTAACACAGCTCCCAAATCTGAGCACTGCTCTAAACGCACAACACTGCTCCAAACGCTCAACACTGCTCCAAACGCTCAACGCTGCTCCAAACGCTCAACGCTGCTCCAAACGCTCAACGCTGCTCCAAACGCTCAACGCTGCTCCAAACGCTCAACACTGCTCCTAACACTCAACACTACTCCATACACTCAAATCTGCTCCAAACGTTCAACCCTGCTCAAAACGCTCAACACTGCTCCAAACACTCAACACTGCTCCAAACGTTCAACACAGCTCCAAACGCTCAACACTGCTCCAAACGCTCAAGACTGCTCCACATGGTCAACACTACTGCAAATGCTCAACACTGCTCCAAACACTCAAAACTGCTCCAAAAGCTCAGCACTGCTCCAAACGCTCAACCCTGCTCCAAACGGTCATCACTGCTCCAAACAATCAACACTGCTCCAATCTCACAAAACTGCTCCAAACACTGAACACTGCTCCAAACACTCAACACTGCTCAAAACACTCAACACTGCTCAAAACGCACAACACTGCTCCAAACACTCAATACTGCTCCGAACGCTCATCAATGCTCCAAACGTTCAACCCTGCTCCAAACGGTCAACACTGCTCCAAACGCTCAACACTGCTCCAAACGCTCAACACTGCTCCAAACACTCAACACTGCTCCAATCATTCAACACTGCTCCAAATGCACAGCACTGTTCCAAACGCCCAACACTGTTCTAAACGCTCAATACTTCTGCAAACACTCAACACTGATCAAAACACCGAACAATTCCACGAACATAAACACTGTTCCAAACGCTCAACACGACTGGAAATGCTTAACACTGCTCGAAACGCTCAACACTGCTCCAAACGCTCAACACTGCTCCAAACGCTCAACACTGCTCCAAACGCTCAACATTGCTCCAAACGCTCAACAATGCTCCAAATGCTCAACACTGACCCAAACGCTCAACACTGCTCCAAACGCTCAACACTGCTCCAAACGCTCAACACTGCTCCAAACGCTCAACACTGCTCCAATCACTCAACACTGCTCGAAACACTCAACACTGCTCCAAACACTCAACACTGCTCCAAACGGTCAACAATGCTCCAAACGCTCAACAATGCTCCAAACGCTCAACACTGCTCCAAACGTTCAACCCTGCTCCAAACGCTCAACCCTGCTCCAAACGGTCAACACTGCTCAAAACTCTCAACAATGCTCCCAACACTCAACACTGCTACCAACACTAAACACTGCTCCCAACACTCAACACTGCTCCAAACGTTCAACACTGCTCCAAATGCTTAGCGCTGCTCCAAACACTCAACACTGATCCAAACGCTCAATACTGCTCTTAACACTCAACACTGATCAAAACACTGAACAATGTCACGAACATAAGCACTGTCCCAAACGTTGAACACTGCTCCAACTCTCAACACTGCTCCCAACTCTGAAAACTGCTCCAAACGCTCAGCACTGCTCCCTACTTTGAACACTGCTCCCAATTCTGAACGATGCTCCAACTCTCAATATGCTCCCAACTTTGAACACTGCTCCAACTCTCAACACCGCTCCCAACTCTGAACACTGCTCTAAACGCACAACACTGCTCCAAACGCTCAACACTGCTCCAAACGCCCAACACAGCTCCAAACGCTTCACACTGCTCCAAACGCTCAACACTGCTCCAAACGCTCAACACTGCTCCAAACCATCAACACTGCTCCATCCATCAACACTGCTCCAAACCATCAACGCTGCTCCAAACGATCAACACTGCTCCAAACAATCTACACTGCTCCAATCTCTCAACACTGCTCCAAACGATCAACACTGCTCCAATCACTCAACACTGCTCCAAACACTCAACTCTGCTCCAAACGTTCAACCCTGCTCCATACGCTCAACACTGCTCCAAACACTCAACACTGCTCCAAACGTGCAACACAGCTCCAAATGCTCAGCATTACTCCAAACGCTGAACAATGTTCCAAACGCTCAGTATTACTCCAAACACTCAACACTGATCAAAACACTAAACAATGCCACGAACATAAACACTGTTCCAAACGCTCAACACTGCTCAAAAAACTGATCACTAATCAAAGTACAGAACATTGCTCCAAACATGAAGACTGTTCAAAACACTGAACACTGCGCAAAACTCTGAACACTGCTCCAACGCTGAACACTGCACCAATCTCTCAACAGTGCTCCAAACGCTCAACACTGCTCCAATCATTCAACACTGCTCCAAATGCACAGCACTGTTCCAAACGCCCAACACTGTTCTAAACGCTCAATACTTCTGCAAATACTCAACACTGATCAAAACACCGAACAATTCCACGAACATAAACACTGTTCCAAACGCTCAACACTACTGGAAATGCTCAACACTGCACGAAACGCTCAACACTGCTCCAAACGCTCAACACTGCTCCAAACGCTCAACACTGCTCCAAACGCTCAACACTGCTCCAAACGATCAACACTGCCCCAAGCTCTCAACACTGCTCGAAACACTCAACACTGCTCCAAACACTCAACACTGCTCCAAACGGTCAAGAATGCTCCAAACGCTCATCACTGCTCCCAACTTTGCACAATGCTCCCAACTCTGAACACTGCTCCAACTCTCAGCACTGCTCCCAAGTTTGAACAATGCTCCCAACTCTGAACACTGCACCAACTCTCAACATTGCTCCCAACTCTGAACACTGCTCCAACTCTTAACACAGCTCCCAAATCTGAGCACTGCTCTAAACGCACAACACTGCTCCAAACGCTCAACACTTCTCCAAACGATCAACACTGCTCCAAACGATCAACACTGCTCCAGACAATCTACACTGCATCAATCTCTCAACACTGCTCCAAACACTCAACACTGCTCCAAACACTCAACACTACTCCATACACTCAAATCTGCTCCAAACGTTCAACCCTGCTCAAAACGCTCAACACTGCTCCAAACACTCAACACTGCTCCAAACGTTCAACACAGCTCCAAACGCTCAACACTGCTCCAAACGCTCAAGACTGCTCCACATGGTCAACACTACTGCAAATGCTCAACACTGTTCCAAACACTCAAAACTGCTCCAAAAGCTCAACACTGCTCCAAACGCTCAACCCTGCTCCAAACGGTCATCACTGCTCCAAACAATCAACACTGCTCCAATCTCACAAAACTGCTCCAAACACTGAACACTGCTCCAAACACTCAACACTGCTCAAAACACTCAACACTGCTCCAAACACTCATCACTGCTCCAAACACTCAATACTGCTCCGAACGCTCATCAATGCTCCAAACGTTCAACCCTGCTCCGAACGGTCAACACTGCTCCTAACACTCAACACTGCTCCAAACGCTCAACACTGCTCCAAACACTCAACACTGCTCCAATCATTCAACACTGCTCTAAATGCACAGCACTGTTCCAAACGCCCAACACTGTTCTAAACGCTCAATACTTCTGCAAACACTCAACACAGATCAAAACACCGAACAATTCCACGAACATAAACACTGTTCCAAATGCTCAACACTACTGGAAATGCTCAACACTGCTCGAAACGCTCAACACTGCTCCAAACGCTCAACACTGCTCCAAACGCTCAACACTGCTCCAAACGCTCAACACTGCTCCAAACGCTCAACAATATTCCAAATGCTCAACACTGACCCAAACGCTCAACACTGCTCCAAACGCTCAACACTGCTCCAAACGATCAACTCTGCTCCAATCTCTCAACACTGCTCGAAACACTCAACACTGCTCCAAACACTCAACACTGCTCCAAACGGTCAAGAATGCTCCAAACGCTCAACAATGCTCCAAACGCTCAACACTGCTCCAAACGCTCAACACTGCTCCAAACGATCAACACTGCCCCAAGCTCTCAACACTGCTCGAAACACTCAACACTGCTCCAAACACTCAACACTGCTCCAAACGGTCAAGAATGCTCCAAACGCTCATCACTGCTCCCAACTTTGCACACTGCTCCCAACTCTGAACACTGCTCCAACTCTCAGCACTGCTCACAAGTTTGAACAATGCTCCCAACTCTGAACACTGCACCAACTCTCAACATTGCTCCCAACTCTGAACACTGCTCCAACTCTTAACACAGCTCCCAAATCTGAGCACTGCTCAAAACGCACAACACTGCTCCAAACGCTCAACAATTCTCCAAACGATCAACACTGCTCCAAACGATCAACACTGCTCCAGACAATCTACACTGCATCAATCTCTCAACACTGCTCCAAACACTCAACACTGCTCCAAACACTCAACACTACTCCATACACTCAAATCTGCTCCAAACGTTCAACCCTGCTCAAAACGCTCAACACTGCTCCAAACACTCAACACTGCTCCAAACGTTCAACACAGCTCCAAACGCTCAACACTGCTCCAAACGCTCAAGACTGCTCCACATGGTCAACACTACTGCAAATGCTCAACACTGCTCCAAACACTCAAAACTGCTCCAAAAGCTCAACACTGCTCCAAACGCTCAACCCTGGTCCAAACGGTCATCACTGCTCCAAACAATCAACACTGCTCCAATCTCACAAAACTGCTCCAAACACTGAACACTGCTCCAAACACTCAACACTGCTCAAAACACTCAACACTGCTCCAAACACTCAACACTGCTCCAAACACTCAATACTGCTCCGAACGCTCATCAATGCTCCAAACGTTCAACCCTGCTCCGAACGGTCAACACTGCTCCAAACGCTCAACACTGCTCCAAACGCTCAACACTGCTCCAATCATTCAACACTGCTCCAAATGCACAGCACTGTTCCAAACGCCCAACACTGTTCTAAACGCTCAATACTTCTGCAAACACTCAACACTGATCAAAACACCGAACAATTCCACGAACATAAACACTGTTCCAAACGCTCAACACGACTGGAAATGCTCAACACTGCTCGAAACGCTCAACACTGCTCCAAACGCTCAACACTGCTCCAAACGCTCAACACTGCTCCAAACGCTCAACACTGCTCCAAACGCTCAACAATGCTCCAAATGCTCAACACTGACCCAAACGCTCAACACTGCTCCAAACGCTCAACACTGCTCCAAACGATCAACTCTGCTCCAATCTCTCAACACTGCTCGAAACACTCAACACTGCTCCAAACACTCAACACTGCTCCAAACGGTCAAGAATGCTCCAAACGCTCAACAATGCTCCAAACGCTCAACACTGCTCCAAACGTTCAACCCTGCTCCAAACGCTCAACCCTGCTCCAAACGGTCAAAACTCTCAACACTGCTCCCAACACTCAACACGGCTACCAACACTCAACACTGCTCCCAACACTCAACACTGCTCCAAACGTTCAACACTGCTCCAAATGCTCAGCGCTGCTCCAAACACTCAACACTGATCCAAACGCTCAATACTGCTCCTAACACTCAGCACTGATCAAAACACTGAACAATGTCACGAACATAAGCACTGACCCAAACGTTGAATACTGCTCCAACTCTCAACACTGCTCCCAATTCTGAACACTGCTCCAAACGCTCAGCACTGCTCCCTACTTGGAACACTGCTCCCAATTCTGAACGATGCTCCAACTCTCAATATGCTCCCAACTTTGAACACTGCTCCCAACTATGAACACTGCTCCAACTCTCAACATTGCTCCCAACATTGAACACTGCTCCAACTCTCAACACCGCTCCCAACTCTGAACACTGCTCTAAACGCACAACACTGCTCCAAACGCTCAACACTGCTCCAAACGCCCAACACAGCTCCAAACGCTTCACACTGCTCCAAACGCTCAACACTGCTCCAAACCATCAACACTGCTCCAAACCATCAACACTGCTCCAAACCATCAACGCTGCTCCAAATGATCAACACTGCTCCAAACAATCTACACTGCTCCAATCTCTCAACACTGCTCCAAACGATCAACACTGCTCCAATCACTCAACACTGCTCCAAACACTCAACTCTCCTCCAAACGTTCAACCCTGCTCCATACGCTCAACACTGCTCCAAACACTCAACACTGCTTCAAACGTTCAACACAGCTCCAAATGATCAGCATTACTCCAAACGCTGAACAATGTTCCAAACGCTCAGTATTACTCCAAACACTCAACACTGATCAAAACACTAAACAATGCCACGAACATAAACACTGTTCAAAACGCTCAACACTGCTCAAAATACTGATCACTAATCAAAGTACAGAACATTGCTCCAAACATGAAGACTGTTCAAAACACTGAACACTGCACAAAACTCTGAACACTGCTCCAACGCTGAACACTGCACCAATCTCTCAACAGTGCTCCAAACGCACAACACTGCTCCAAATGCTCAACACTGCTGCAAACGCTCAACACTGCTCCAATCGCTTAACACTGCTCCAAACTCTGAGCACTGCTCCAAACGCACAACACTGCTCCAAACACTCAGCACTGTTCCAAAATCTCAACACTGCTCCAAATGCTCAACACTGCTTCAAACGTTCAACACTGCTCCAAACGTTCAAAACTGCTACAAAAGTTCAACACTGCTCCAAACGCTCAACGCTGCTCCAAACGGTCAAAACTGCTCCCAACAATCAACAGTGCTCCAATCTCTCAAAACTGCTACAAACACTCAACAATGCTCCAAACACTCAACACTGGTCCAAACACTCAAGACTGCTCCAATCACTCAACACTGCGCCAAATGGTCAACAATGCTCCAAACGCTGAACAATGCTCCAAACGCTCAACACTGCTCCAAACGTTCATCCCTGCTCCAAATGCTCAACCCTGCTCCAAACACTCAACACTGCTCCAAATGCTCAACACTGCTCACAACACTCAGCACTGCTCCAAACGTTCAACACTGCTCCAAATGCTCAGCACTGCTCCAAACGCTCAACACTGTTCCAAACGCTCAATACTACTCCATACACGCAACACTGATCAAAAAACTGAACAATGCCACGAACATAAACACTGTCCCAAACATTGAACACTGCTCCAACTCTCAACACTGCACCCAACTCTGAACACTGCTCCAAATGCTCATCGCTGCTCCCAACTTTGCACACTGCTCCCAACTCTGAACACTGCTCAAACTCTCAGCACTGCTCCCAAGTTTGAACACTGCTCCCAACTCTGAACACTGCACCAACTCTCAACATTGCTCCCAACTCTGAACACTACTCCAACTCTCAACACAGCTCCCAAATCTGAGCACTGCTCTAAACGCACAACACTGTTCCAAACGCTCAACACTGCTCCAAACGCTCAACGCTGCTCCAAACGCTTAACACTGCTCCGAACGCTCAACACTTCTCCAAACGATCAACACTGCTCCAAACGATCAACACTGCTCCAGACAATCTACACTGCTCCAATCTCTCAACACTGCTCCAAACACTCAACACTGCTCCAAACACTCGACACTGCTCCAAACACTCAACACTGCTCCAAACGTTCAACACAGCTCCAAGTGCTCAGCACTGCCCCAAATGCTCAACACTGTTCCAAACGCTCAATATTGCTCCAAACACTCAACACTGATCAAAACACTGAACAATGCCACGAACATAAACACTGTTCCAAAAGCTCAACACTGCTCAAAAAACTGATCACTAATCAAAGCACGGAACATTCCTCCAAACATGAAGACTGTTCAAAACAATGAACATTGCGCAAAGCTCTGAACACTGCTCCAACGCTGAACAGTGCTCCAATCTCTCAACACTGCTCCAAATGCTCAACAACGCTACAAACGCGCAACACTGCTGCAAATGCTCAACACTGCTCCAATCGCTTAACACTGTTCCAAACGATCAAGACTGCTTCAAACACTGAACACTGCTCCAAAAGCTCAACACTGCTCCAAACTCTGAGCACTGCTCCAAACGCTCAACACTGCTCCAAACGCTCAAGACTGCTCCACATGGTCAACACTACTCCAAATGCTCAACACTGCTCCAGACACTCAAAACTGCTCCAAAAGCTCAACACTGCTCCAAACGCTCAACCCTGCTCCAAACGGTCATCACTGCTCCAAACAATCAACACTGCTCCAATCTCTCAAAACTGCTCCAAACACTCAGAACTGCTCAAAACAATCAACACTGCTCCAAACACTCAACACTGCTCCAAACACTCAACACTGCTCCAAACACTCAATACTGCTCCGAACGCTCAACAATGCTCCAAACGCTCAACACTGCTCCGAACGCTCAACACTGCTCCAAACGCTCAACACTTCTCCAAACGATCAACACTGCTCCAAACGCTCAACCCTGATCCAAACGCTCCAACCTGCTACAAATGCTCAACACTGCTCCAAATGATTCAACACTGCTCCAAACATTCAATACAGCTCAAAACGCTCAACACTGCTCCAAACGCTCAACACTGCTCCAAACGATGAAAACTGCTCCAAATGCTGAACAATTCTCCAAACACTCAACACTGTTTCAAACTCTCAAAACTGTTCCAAGCGATCAATACTGCTCGAAACACTCAACACTGATCAATGCACTGAACACTGCTATGAACATGAACACTGCTCAAAACACTGAAAACTGCTGAAAGCACTTAACACTGCTCAAAGCACTAAACATTGATCAAAACTCTGAACACTGTTCCAATCTCGCAACACTGCTCTAATTTCTCAACACTGCACCAAACACTCAACACTGCTCCAATCTCTCAACACTGCTCCAAATGTTCAACACTTCTCCAAACGCTCAACACTGCTCAAAAAACTGAACACTGCTCAAAGCATAGAACATTGCTCCGAACATGAACACTGTTCAAAACTCTGAACACTGCGCAAAACCTTGAACACTGCTCCCAACTCTGAACACAGCTCCCAACTCTAAACACTGCTACCAATTCTGAACACTGCTACATCTCTCAACACTGCTCCAAACTCTCAACACTGCTCCAAATGCTCTACACTGCTCCAAACGCTCAACACTGCTCCAAACGCTAAACACTGCTCCAAATTCTCAACCCTGATACAAACGGTCAACACAGCTCCAAATGATTCAAGACTGCTCCAGTCAATACTGCTCCAAACACTCAACACTGCTCCAAACGCTCAACACTGCTAAAACGTTCAACACTGCTTCAAACGCTCAACACTGCTCCAAACGATCAACACTGCTCCAAACGCTCAACACTGCTCCAAACGTTCAATCCCGGTTTAAACGCTCAACACTGCTCCAAATGATTCAACACTGCTCCAAACACTCAACACTGCATCAAACTCTCAACACTGTTCCAAGCGATCAATAATGCACCAAACACTCAACACTGATCTATGCACTGAACACTGCTATGAACATGAACACTGCTCAAAACACTGAAAACTGCTGAAAGCACTGAACACTGCTCAAAGCACTGAACACTGATCAAAACTCTGAACACTGTTCCAATCTCGTAACACTGCTCTAATTTCTCAACACTGCACCAAACACTCAACACTGCTCCAAACGCTCAACACTGCTTCAAACGTTCAACACTGCTCGGAACGCTCAACTCTGCTTCAAACGTTCAACACTGCTCCAAACACTCAACACTGCTCCAAACGTTCAACACAGCTCCAAATAATCAGCACTGCTCCATATGCTCAACACTGCTCGAAACGCTCAAAACTGCTCCAAACACTCAACACTGCTCCAAATGCTCCAACCAGCTGCAAACGATAAACACTGCCCCATAAGTTCAACACTGCTCCAAACACTCAACACTGCTCCAAACACTCAACACTGCTCCAAACGTTCAATCCTGCTCTAAACGGTCAACACTGCTCCAAATGCTCAACACTGCTCCAAACGCTCAACACTGCTCCCAACTCTGAACACTGCTCCAACTATCAACACTGCTCTAAATCTCAACACTGCTCCAAACTCTCAACACTGCTCCAAAAGCTCAAGACTGCTCCAAACACTCAAGCCTGCTCCAAACGGTCTACAATGCCCCAAACGCTCAACAATGCTCTAAACGCTCAACACTGCTCCAAACACTCAACACTGCTTCAGATGCTCAACACTGCCCCAAACGTTCAACATTGCTGTAAAAGGCTCAACACTGCTCCAAACATTCAACACTGCACCAAATGCACAACACTGCTCCAAATGCTCAACTCTGCAGCAAACGATCAACACTGCTGCAAACGATCAACAATGCAAGCAAAAGCTCAAACCTGCTGCAAACGCTCAACACTGCTTCAAACGCTGCACACTGCTCCAATCTCTCAACATTGCTCCAAACGATTAACACTTCTCCAAACGCTCAACACTGCTCAAAAAACTGAACACAGAACATTGCTCCGAACATGAACACTGTTCAAAACACTGAACACTGCGCAAAACTTTGAACACTGATTCCAACTCTGAACACTGCTCCCAAGTCTGAACAGTGCTCCAACTCTCAACACTGCTCCAAACTCTCAACACTGCTCCAAACGCTCAACACTGCTCCAAACGCTCAACACTGCTCCAAACGCTCAACACTGCTCCAAATGCTCAACCCAGCTACAAACGCTCAACACTGCTCCAAATGATTCAACACTGCTCCAAACACTCAATACTGCTCCAAACACTCAATACTGCTCCAAACACTCAACACTGCTCCAAACGCACAACACTGCTCCAAACGTTCAACACTGCTTCAAACGCTCAACACTGCTCCAAACGCTCAACACTGCTCCAAATGCTCAACACTGCTCCAAACGCTCCAACCTGCTACAAATGCTCAACACTGTTCCAAATGTTTCAACACTGCTCCAAACACTCAACACTGCTCAAAACGCTCAACCCTGCTCCAAACGCTCAACGCTGCTCCAAACGATGAAAACTGCTCCAAATGCTGAACAATTCTCCAAACACTCAACACTGTTTCAAACTCTCAACACTGTTCCAAGCGATCAATACTGCTCCAAACACTCAACACTGATCAGTGCACTGAACAATGCTATGAACATGATCACTGCTCAAAACACTGAAAACAGCTGAAAGCACTTAGCACTGCTCAAAGCACTAAACATTGATCAAAACTCTGAACACTGTTCCAATTTCGCAACACTGTTCGAATTTCTCAACACTGCACAAAACTCTCAACACTGCTCCAATCTCTCAACCCAGCTCCAAACGTGCAACACTGCCGCAAACGCTCAGCACTGCTCCGAATGCTAAACACTGCTCCAAATGCTCAACAATACAACAAACGCTCAACACTTCTCCAAACGCTCAACACTGCTCCAAACAATCAACACTGCTCCAAACAAAAAACGCTGTTCCAATCACTCAACACTGCCCCCAACACTCAACACTGCTCCAAACACTCAACACTGCTCCAAACACTCAACACTGCTCCAAACGGTCAACAATGCTCCAAACGCTCAACACTGATCCAAACTCTCAACAGTGCTCCAAAAGCTCAACACTGTTCCAAATGATTCAACACTGCTCCAAACACTCA
The DNA here is from genome assembly GCF_964194155.1 of Cetorhinus maximus. Lineage (NCBI taxonomy): Eukaryota > Metazoa > Chordata > Chondrichthyes > Lamniformes > Cetorhinidae > Cetorhinus > Cetorhinus maximus. Next base: position 173,456,401 of record NC_135882.1, on the reverse strand, counting down.
ATACTGCTCCAAACACTCAACACTTCTCCAAACACTCAACACTGCTCCAAACGTACAACAGTGCTTCAAACACTCAACACTGCAACAAATGCTCAACACTGCTCAAAATGCTCCACACTGCTCCAAACGCTCAACCCTGCTACAAACGCTCAACACTGCTCCAAATGATTCAACACTGCTCCAAACACTCAACACTGCACCAAACGCTCAACCCTGCTACAAACGCTCAACACTGCTCCAAATGCTCAACACTTCTCGAAACGCTCAACACTGCTCCAAACGCTCAACACTGCTCCAAACACTCAACACTGCTCCAAATGCTCAACACTGCCCCAAACGTTCAACATTGCTCCAAACGCTCAACACTGCTCCAAACATACAACACTGCACCAAATGCTCAAACCCGGCTCCAAATGCTCAACTCTGCTCCAAACCATCAAGACTGCTCCAAACGATCAACAATGCTGCAAAAGCTCAACCCTGCTCCAAACGCTCAACGCTGCTTCAAACGATCAACACTGCTCCAATCTCTCAACACTGCTCCAAACGCGCAACACTTCTCCAAATGCTCAACACTGCTCAAAAAAAAAAAAACACTGCTCAGGGCACAGAAGATTGCTCCGAACATGAACACTGTTCAAAACACTGAAAACTGCGCAGAACTTTGAACACTGCTCCCAATTCTGAACACTGCTCCCAACTCTGAACACTGCTCCAACTCTCAACACTGCTCCAAACTCTCAACACTGCTCCAAAAGCTCAAGACTGCTCCAAATGCTCAAGCCTGCTCCAAACAGTCAACACTGCTCCAAACGCTCAACAATGCTCCAAACGCTCAACACTGCTCCAAAAACTCAACACTGCTCCAGATGCTCAACACTGCCCCAAACGTTCAACATTGCTCCAAACACTCAACACTGCTCCAAACATTCAACACTGCACCAAATGCTCAACACTGCTCCAAATGCTCAACTCTGCTCCACACGATCAACACTGCTCCAAACAATCAACAATGCTGCAAAAGCTCAACCCTGCTCCAAACGCTCAACACTGCTCCAAACGCTCAACACTTCTCCAAACGCTCAACACTGCTCAAAAAACTGAACACAGAACATTGCTCCGAACAAGAACACTGTTCAAAACACTGAACACTTCCCCAAACATTGAACACTGATTCCAACTCTGAACACTGCTCCCAAGTCTGAACAGTGGTCCAACTCTCAACACTGCTCCAAACTCTCAACACTGCTCCAAACGATCAACACTGCTCCAAACGATCAACACTGCTCCAAATGCTCAACACTGCTCCAAACGCTCAACACTGCTCCAAATGCTCAACCCAGCTACAAATGCTCAACACTGCTCCAAATGATTCAACACTGCTCCAAACACTCAATACTGCTCCAAACACTCAATACTGCTCCAAACACTCATTACTGCTCCAAACACTCAATACTGCTCCAAACACTCAATACTGCTCCAAACGCACAACACTGCTCCAAACGTTCAACACTGCTTCAAACGATCAACACTGCTCCAAACGCTCAACACTGCTCCAAACGATCAACACTGCTCCAAACGCTCCAACCTGCTACAAATGCTCAACACTGCTCCAAATGTTTCAACACTGCTCCAAACACTCAACACAGCTCAAAACGCTCAACCCTGCTCCAAACAATGAAAACTGCTCCAAATGCTGAACAATTCTCCAAACACTCAACACTGTTTCAAACTCTCAACACTGCTCCAAACTCTCAACACTGCTCCAATCTCTCAACCCAGCTCCAAACGTTCAACACTGCTCCAAACGTGCAACACTGCCGCAAACGCTCAGCACTGCTCCGAACGCTCAACACTGCTCCAAATGCTCAACACTGCACCAAACGCTCAACACTGCTCCAAACGCTCAACACTGCTCCAAACAATCAACACTGCTCCAAACAAAAAACGCTGTTCCAATCACTCAACACTGCCCCCAACAATCAACACTGCTCCAAACACTCAACACTGCTCCAAACACTCAACACTGCTCCAAACGGTCAACAATGCTCCAAACGCTCAACACTGCTCCAATCTCTCAACACTGCTCCAAACGCGCAACACTTCTCCAAATGCTCAACACTGCTCAAAAAAAAGAACACTGCTCAAAGCACAGAAGATTGCTCCGAACATGAACACTGTTCAAAACACTGAAAACTGCGCAAAACTTTGAACACTGCTCCCAATTCTGAACACTGCTCCCAACTCTGAACACTGCTCCAACTCTCAACACTGCTCCAAACTCTCAACACTGCTCCAAAAGCTCAAGACTGCTCCAAACGCTCAAGCCTGCTCCAAACAGTCAACACTGCTCCAAACGCTCAACACTGCTCAAAACATTCAACACTGCACCAAATGCTCAACACTGCTCCAAATGCCCAACTCTGCTCCACACGATCAACACTGCTCCAAACGATCAACAATGCTGCAAAAGCTCAACACTGCTCCAAACGCTCAACACTGCTTAAAACGCTCAACACTCCACAAATCTCTCAACACTGCTCCAAACGCTCAACACTTCTCCAAACGCTCAACACTGCTCAAAAAACGGAACACTGCTCAAAGCACAGAACATTGCTACGAACATGAACACTGTTCAAAACACTGAATATTGCGCAAAACTTTGAACACTGCTTCAACTGTCAACACTGCTCCAAACTCTCAACACTGCTCCAAACGCTCAACAATGCTCCAAACGCTCAACACTGCACCAAACGCTCAACACTGCTCCAAATGCTCAACCCTGCTACAAACGCTCAACACTGCTCCAAACGCTCAACACTGCTCCAAATGCTCAACCCTGCTACAAACGCTCAACACTGCTCCAAATGATTGAACACTGCTCCAAACACTCAATACTGCTCCAAACACTCAACACTGCTCCAAACGCTAAACACTGCTCCAAACGCTCAACACTGTTCCAAACGTTCAACACTGCTTCAAATGCTCAACACTGCTCCAAACGCTCAACACTTCTCCAAACGCTCAACACTGCTCCAAACGCTCCAACCTGCTACAAATGCTCAACACTGCTCCAAATGATTCAACACTGCTCCAAACATTCAATACTGCTCAAAACGCTCAACACTGCTCCAAACGCTCAACACTGCTCCAAAAGTTCAACCCTGCTATAAACGCTCAACACTGCTCCAAATGATTCAACACTGCTCCAAACACTCAACACTGCATCAAACTCTCAACACTGTTCCAAGCGATCAATAATGAACCAAACACTCAACACTGATCTATGCACTGAACACTGCTATGAACATGAACACTGCTCAAAACACTGAAAACTGCTGAAAGCACTGAACACTGCTCAAAGCACTGAACACTGATCAAAACTCTGAACACTGTTCCAATCTCGCAACACTGCTCTAATTTCTCAACACTGCACCAAACACTCAACACTGCTCCAAATGCTCAACACTGCTTCAAACGTTCAACACTGCTCGGAACGCTCAACTCTGCTCCAAATGTGCAACACTGCTCCAAATGCTCCAAGTGCTCCAAACGATCAACACTGCCCCAAACGAACAACACTGCTCCAAACATTCAACACTGTTCCAAACACACAACACTGTTCAATACACTGAAAACAGATCAAAGCACAGAACACTGCTCTGAAACTGAACACTGCTCAAAACACCGAACACTGATCAACACTCTGAACAATGCTCCAAACTTTGAACACTGCTCCCAACGCTGAATACTGCTCCCAAAACTGAACACTGTTCCAATCTCTCAACACTGCTCCAATCTCTCAACACTGCTCCAATCTCTCAACACTGCTCCAATCTCTCTACACTGCTCCATTCTCTCAACACTGCTACAATCTCTCAACACTGTTCCAAAGGCTCAACACTGCTCCAAACGCTCAACAATTCTCCAAACGCTCAACACTGCTCCAAAAGCTCAACACAGATCCAAACACTCAACAATGCTCCAACCGCTCAACCCTGCTCCAAACGTTCAACACTGCTCCAAACGTCCATCACAGCTGCAAACGCTCAGCACTGCTCCGAACGCTCAACACTGCCCCAAACGTTCAACATTGCTCCAAACGCACAAGACAGCTCCAATCATTCAACACTGCACCAAATGCTCAACACTGCTCCAAATGCTCAACTCTGCTCCAAACAATCAACACTGCTCCAAACGATCAACAATGCTGCTAAAGCTCAACCCTGCTCCAAACGCTCAATACTGCTCCAAACGCTCAACACTGCTCCAACCTCTCAACACTGCTCCAAACGCACAACACTTCCCCAAACACTCAGCACTGCTCAAAAAACTGAACACTGCTCAAAGCACAGAACATTGCTCCTAATAAGAAACTGTTCAAAACACTGAACACTGGGCAAAACTTTGAACACTGCTCCCAACTCTCAACACTGCTCCAACTCTCAAAACTGCTCCAACTCTCAACACTGCTCCAAACGCTCAACACTGCTCCAAACGCTCAACACTGCTCCAAACGCTCAACACTGCTCAAAATGCTCAACACTGCTCCAAATGCTCAACACTGCTCCAAACGCTCAAACCTGCCACAAACGCTCAACCCTGCTCCAGATGATTCATCACTGCTCCAAACACTCAACACTGCTCCAAACACTCAACACTGCTCCAAACGTTCAACACTGCTTCAAATGCTCAACACTGCTCCAAATGCTCAACACTGCTCCAAACGCTCAACACTGCTCCAAACGCTCAACACTGTTTCAAACGCTCCACCATGCTGCAAACGCTCAACGCTGCTCCAAACACTCAACACCGCTCAAAACGCACAACACTGCTCCAAACACTCAACACTGCTCCAAACACTCAACACTGCTCCAAACACTCAACACTGCTCCAAACAGTCAACAGTGCTCCAAACGCTCAACACTGCTCTAAACTCTCAACACTGCTCCAAACTCTCAACACTGCTCCAAACGCTCAAAACTGCTTCAAATGCTCAACACTTCTCCAAACGCTAAACACTGCTCCAAACGCTCAACCCTGCTACAAATGCTCAACACTGCTCCAAATGATTCATCACTGCTCCAAACACTCAACACTGCTCCAAACACTCAACACTGCTCAAAACGTTCAACACTGCTCCAAACGCTCAACCCTGCTACAAACGCTCAACACTGCTCCAAATGATTCAATACTGGTACAAACACTCATTACTGCTCCAAACACTCAACACTTCTCCAAACACTCAACACTGCCCCAAACGTTCAACACTGCTTCAAACGCTCAACACTGCTCCAAATGTTCAACACTGCTCCAAACGCCTAACACTGCTCCAAACGCTCAACCCTGCTACAAACGCTCAACACTGCTCCAAATCATTCCACACTGCTCCAAACACTCAATACTGCTCCAAATACTCAACACTGCTCAAAACACTCAACTCTGCTCCAAACGTTCAACACTGCTTCAAACGCTCAACACTGCTCCAAATGCTCAACACTGCTCCAAACGCTCAACACTGCTTCAAACGTTCAGCACTGTTTGGAACACCCAACTCTGCTCCAAATGCTCAGCACTGCCCCATACGTTCAACATGGCTCCAAACGTTCAACACAGCTCCAAATACTCAGCACTGCTCCATACGCTCAACACTTCTCCAAACGCTCAACAATGCTCCGAACGATGAAAACTGCTCCAAACACTCAACACTGCTCCATACCGCTCAAAATGCACAACACTGCTCCAAACTCTCAACACTGCTCCAAACGAGCAACTCTGCCCCAAATGCTCAACACTGCTCCAAACGCTCAACCCTGCTACAAACGCTCAACACTGCTCCAAACACTCAATGCTGCTCCAAACACTCAACACTGCTCCAAACACTCAACACTGCTCCAAACGTTCAAAACTGCATCAAACGCTCAACACTGCTCCAAATGATTCAACACTGCTCCGAACACTCAACACTGCTCAAAACGCTCAACACTGCTCCAAACGCTCAACCCTGCTACAAACGCTCAACACTGCTTCAAATGATTCTACACTGCTCCAAACACATAACACTGCTACAAACGCTCAACACTGCTCCAAATGATTCAACACTGCTCCAAACACTCAATACTGCTCCAAACACTCAACACTGCTCCAAACACTCAACACTGCAATAAAGTTTCAACACTGCTTCAAACGCTCAGCACTGCTCCAAATGATTCAACACTGCTCCAAACTCTCAACACTGCTCCAAACACTCAAAACTGCTCCAAATGCTCAACACTGCTCCAAACGCTAAAGACTGCTCCAAACGCTCAACCCTGCAACAAACGCTCAACACTGCTCCAAATGATTCAATTCTGGTACAAATATTCAATACTGCTCCAAACACTCAACACTTCTCCAAACACTCAACACTGCTCCAAAAGTTCAACACTGCTTCAAACGCTCAACACTGCTCCAAACGCCTAACACTGCTCCAAACGCTCAACCCTGCTACAAACGCTCAACACTGCTGCAAATCATTCAACACTGCTCCAAACACTCAATACTGTTCCAAATACTCAACACTGCTCAAAACACTCAACTCTGCTCCAAACGTTCAACACTGCTCGGAACGCTCAACTCTGCTCCAAACGCTCAACACTGCTCCAAACACTCAACGCTGCTCCAAATGTTCAACACTGCTCCAAATGCTCAGCAGTGCTCCATACGCTCAACATGGCTCCAAACGTTCAACACAGCTCCAAATGCTCAGCACTGCTCCATACGCACAACACTTCTCCAAACACTCAACAATGCTCCGAAAAATGAAAACTGATCCGAACACTCAACACTGCTCCAAATGCTCCAACTGCTCCAAACGATCAACACTGCCCCAAATGAACATCACTGCTCCAAACATTCAACACTGTTCCAAACACAGAACACTGTTCAACACACCGAAAACTGATCAAAGCGCAGAGCATTGCTCTAAAACTGAACACTGCTCAAAACACCGAACACTGATCAAAACTCTGAACACTGCTCCAAACAATGAACAATGCTCCCAACGCTGAATACTGCTCCCAACTCTGAACACTGCTCCAATCTCTCAACACTGCTCCAATCTCTCAACACTGCTCCAATATCTCAACACTGCTCCAAAGTCTCAACACTGCTCCAATAGCTCAACAATGCCACAAACGCTTAACACTGCTCCAAAAGCTCAACACTGCTCCAAACGCTCAACAATGCTCCAAACGCTCAACCCTGCTCCAAACGTTCAACACTGCTCCAAACGCTCAACCATGCTCCAAACGCTCAACACCGCTCCAAAAGTTCAACACTGCTTCAAACGCTCAACACTGCTCCAAACGCCTAACACTGCTCCAAACGCTCAACCCTGCTACAAACGCTCAACACTGCTGCAAATCATTCAACACTGCTCCAAACACTCAATACTGTTCCAAATACTCAACACTGCTCAAAACACTCAACTCTGCTCCAAACGTTCAACACTGCTCGGAACGCTCAACTCTGCTCCAAACGCTCAACACTGCTCCAAACACTCAACGCTGCTCCAAATGTTCAACACTGCTCCAAATGCTCAGCAGTGCTCCATACGCTCAACATGGCTCCAAACGTTCAACACAGCTCCAAATGCTCAGCACTGCTCCATACGCACAACACTTCTCCAAACACTCAACAATGCTCCGAAAAATGAAAACTGATCCGAACACTCAACACTGCTCCAAATGCTCCAACTGCTCCAAACGATCAACACTGCCCCAAATGAACATCACTGCTCCAAACATTCAACACTGTTCCAAACACAGAACACTGTTCAACACACTGAAAACTGATCAAAGCGCAGAGCATTGCTCTGAAACTGAACACTGCTCAAAACAACGAACACTGATCAAAACTCTGAACACTGCTCCAAACTATGAACAATGATCCCAACGCTGAATACTGCTCCCAACTCTGAACACTGCTCCAATCTCTCAACACTGCTCCAATCTCTCAACACTGCTCCAATCTCTCAACACTGCTCAAATATCTCAACACTGCTCCAAAGTCTCAACACTGCTCCAATAGCTCAACAATGCCACAAACGCTCAACACTGCTCCAAAAGCTCAACACTGCTCCAAACGCTCAACAATGCTCCAAACGCTCAACCCTGCTCCAAATGTTCAACACTGCTCCAAATGCTCAACCATGCTCCAAACGCTCAACACTGCTCCAAAAGCTCAACACTGCTCCAAACGCTCAACAATGCTCCAAACGCTCAACCCTGCTCCAAACGATCAACACTGCACCAAACGTCCAACACTGCTGCAAACGCTCAGCACTGTTCCGAACGCTCAACACTGCTCCAACCTCTCAACACTGCTCCAAACGCAGAACACTTCCCAAAATACTAAACACTTCTCAAAAAACTGAACACTGCTCAAAGCACAGAACATTGCTCCGAACAAGAAACTGTTCAAAACACTGAACACTGCGCAAAACTTTGAACACTGCTCCCAACTCTGAACACTTCTCCCAACTCTCAACACTGCTCCAGCTCTCAACACTGCTCCAACTCTCAAAATTGCTCCAAACTCTCAACACTGCTCCAAACGCTCAACACTGCTCAAAATGCTCAACACTGCTCCAAACGCTCAACACAGCTCCAAACGCTCAAACCTGCCACAAACGCTCAACACTGCTCCAAATGATTCAACACTGCTCCAAACACTCAACACTGCTCCAAACACTCAACACTGCTCCAAACGTTCAACACTGCTTCAAATGCTCAACACTGCTGCAAATGCTCAACACTGCTCCAAACGCTCAACACTGCTCCAAACGCTCAACACTGCTTCAAACGTTCCACCATGCTGCAAACGGTCAACGCTGCTCCAAACATTCAACACCGCTCAAGACGCACAACACTGCTCCAAACACTCAGGACTGCTCCAAACACTCAACACTGCTCCAAGCACTCAACATTGCTCCAAACAGTCAGCAGTGCTCCAAACGCTGAACACTGCTCCAAATGCTCAACACTGCTCCAAACGCTAAACACTGCTCCAAACGCTCAACACTGCTACAAACGCTCAACACTGCTCCAAATGATTCAATACTGGTACAAACACTCAATACTGCTCCAAACACTCAACACTTCTCCAAACACTCAACACTGCTCCAAACGTTCAACACTGCTCCAAACACCCAATACTGCTCCAAATACTCAACACTGCTCAAAACACTCAACTCTGCTCCAAACGTTCAACATTGCTACAAACGCACAACACTGCTCCAAACATTCAACACTGCACCAAATGCTCAACACTGCTCCAAATGCTCAATTCTGCTCCAAACAATCAACACTGCTCCAAACGATCAACAATGCTGCTAAAGCTCAACCCTGCTCCAAACGCTCAATACTGCTCCAAACGCTCAACACTGCTCCAACCTCTCAACACTGCTCCAAACGCACAACACTTCTCCAAACACTCAACACTTCTCAAAAAACTGAACACTGCTCAAAGAACAGAACATTGCTCCGAACAAGAAACTGTTCAAAACACTGAAAACTGCGCAAAACTTTGAACACTGCTCCCAACTCTGAACACGTCTCCCAAATCTCAACACTGCTCCAACTTTCAACACTGCTCCAACTCTCAACACTGCTCCAAACTCTCAACACGGCTCCAAACGCTCAACACTGTTCAAAATGCTCAACACTGCTCCAAACGCTCAACACTGCTCAAAACGCTCAAACCTGCAACAACCGCTCAACATTGCTCCAAATGATTCAACACTGCTCCAAACACTAAATACTGCTCCAAACACTCAACACTGCTCCAAACGTTCAACACTGCTCCAAATGTTCAACACTGCTCCAAACGCTCAACACTGCTCCAAATGGTCAACACTGCTCCAAACGCTCAACACTGCTCAAAACGCTCAAACCTGCAACAACCGCTCAAAGCTGCTCCAAACACTCAACACTGCTCAAAACGCACAACACTGCTCCAAACAATAAACACTGCTCCAAAAACTCAACACTGCTCCAAACGGTCAACAGTGCTCCAAACGCTCAACACTGCTCCAACCTCTCAACACTGCTCCAAAAGCACAACACTTCCCCAAACACTCAACACTGCTCAAAAAACCGAACACTGCTCAAAGCACAGAACATTGCTCCGAACAAGAAACTGTTCAAAACACTGAACACTGCACAAAACTTTGAACACTGCTCCCAACTCTGAACACTGCTCCCAACTCTGAACACTGCTCCAACTCTCAAAACTGCTCCAACTCTCAACACTGCTCCAAACTATCAACACTGCTCCAAACGCTCAACACTGCTCAAAATGCTCAACACTGCTCCAAACGCTCAAAACTGCTCCAAACGCTCAAATCTGCCACAAACGCTCAACACTGCTCCAAATGATTCAACACTGCTCCAAACACTCAATACTGCTCCAAACACTCAACACTGCTCCAAACACTCAACACTGCTCCAAACGTTCAACACTGCTTCAAACGCTCAGCACTGCTCCAAATGATTTAACACTGCTCCGAACACTCAACACTGCTCAAAACGATCAAAACTGCTCCAAACGCTCAACACTGCTCCAAATGATTCAACACTGCTCCTAACACTCAACACTGCTTCAAACTCTCAACACTGTTCCAAGCGATCAATAATGCACCAAACAATCAACACTGATCTATGCACCGAACACTGCTATGAACATGAACACTGCTCATAACACTGAAAACTGCTGAAAGCACTGAACACTGCTCAAAGCACTGAACACTAATCAAAACTCTGAACACTGTTCCAATCTCGCAACACTGCTCTAATTTCTCAACACTGCACCAAACACTCAACACTGCTCCAATCTCTCAACACTGCTCCAATCTCTCAACACTGCTCCAAAGTCTCAACACTGCTCCAATAGCTCAACAATGGTACAAACGCTCAACACTGCTCCAAAAGCTCAACACTGCTCCAAACGGTCAACAATGCTCCAAACGCTCAACAATGTTCCAAACGCTCAACAATGCTCCAAACACTCAACACTGCTCCAAAAGCTCAACACTGCTCCAAACACTCAACAACGCTCCAAACGCTCAACCCTGCTACAAACGTTCAACACTGCTCCAAACGTCCAACACTGCTGCAAACGCTCAGCACTGTTCCGAACGCTCAACACTGCCCCAAACGTTCAACATTGCTCCAAACGCACAACACTGCTCCAATCATTCAACACTGCACCAAATGCTCAACACTGCTCCAAATGCTCTGAACATTGCGCAAAAATTTGAACACTGCTCCCAACTCTGAAAACTGCTCCCAACTCTCAACACTGCTCCAGCTCTCAACACTGCTCCAACTCTCAAAACTGCTCCAAATGCTCATCACTGCTCAAAATGCTGAACACTGCTACAAACGCTCAACACTGCTCCAAACGCTCAAGCCTGCCACAAACGCTCAACACTGCTTCAAATGATTCAACACTGCTCCAAACACTCAACACTGCTCCAAACACTCAACACTGCTCCAAACGTTCAACACTGCTTCAAATGTTCAACACTGCTCCAAATGCTCAACACTGGTCCAAACGCACAACACTGCTCCAAACGCTCAATACTGCTTCAAACGCTCCACCATGCTGCAAACGGTCAACGCTGCTCCAAACACTCAACACTGCTCCAAGCATTCAACACTGCTCCAAACAGTCAACAGTGCTCCAAACGCTGAAAACTGCTCCAAACTCTCAACACTGCTCCAAACGTTCAAAACTGCTCCAAATGATCAACACTGCTCCAAACGCTAAACACTGCTCCAAACGCTCAACACTGCTACAAACGCTCAACACTGCTCCAAATGATTCTATACTAGTACAAACACTCAATACTGCTCCAAACACTCAACACTTCTCCAAACACTCAACACTGCTCCAAACGCTCAACCCTGCTACAAACGCTCAACACATCTCCAAATCATTCAACACTGCTCCAAACACTCAATACTGCTCCAAATACTCAACGCTGCTCAAAACACTCAACTCTGATCCAAACGTTCAACATTGCTACAAACGCACAACACTGCTCCAAACATTCAACACTGCACCAAATGCTCAACACTGCTCCAAATGATCAATTCTGCTCCAAACAATCAACACTGCTCCAAACGATCAACAATGCTGCTAAAGCTCAACCCTGCTCCAAACGCTCAAAACTGCTCCAAACGCTCAACACTGCTCCAACCTCTCAACACTGCTCCAAACGCACAACACTTCTCCAAACACTCAACACTTCTCAAAAAACTGAACACTGCTCAAAGCACAGAACATTGCTCCGAACAAGAAACTGTTCAAAACACTGAACACTGCGCAAAACTTAGAACACTGCTCCCAACTCTTAACACTGCTCCCAAACCTCAACACTGCTCCAAATTTCAACACTGCTCCAACTCTCAACGCTGCACCAAACTCTCAACACTGCTCCAAACGCTCAACACTGCTCCAAACGCTCAAACCTGCAACAACTGCTCAACATTGCTCCAAATGATTCAACATTGCTCCAAACACTAAATACTGTTCCAAACACTCAACACTGCTCCAAACACTCAACACTGCTCCAAACACTCAACACTGCTCCAAACGTTCAACACTGCTTCAAATGTTCAACACTGCTCCAAATGCTCAACACTGCTCCAAACGCTCAACACTGCTCCAAACGCTCAACAATGCTCCAAAAGCTCAACACAGCTCCAAACGCTCCACCCTGCTGCAAACGCTCAACGCTGCTCCAAACACTCAACACTGCTCAAAACGCTCAACACTGCGCCAAACGCTCAAACCTGCAACAAACGCTCAACATTGCTCCAAATGATTCAACACTGCTCCAAACACTAAATACTGCTCCAAACACTCAACACTGCTCCAAACACTCAACACTGCTCCAAACGTTCAACACTGCTTCAAATGTTCAACACTGCTTCAAATGTTCAACACTGCTCCAAATGCTCAACACTGCTCCAAACGCTCAACACTGCTCCAAACGCTCAACACTGCTCCAAGCGCTAAACACTGCTCCAAACGCTCCACCCTGCTGCAAACGCTCAACGCTGCTCCAAACACTCAACACTGCTCAAAACGCACAACACTGCTCCAAACAACAAACACTGCTCCAAAAACTCAACACTGCTCCAAACGGTCAACAGTGCTCCAAACGTTCAACACTGCTCCAACCTCTCAACACTGCTCCAAACGCACAACAATTCCCCAAACACTCAACACTGCTCAAACAACCGAACACTGCTCAAAGCACTGAACATTGCTCCGAACAAGAAACTGTTCAAAACACTGAACACTGTGCAAAACTTTGAACACTGCTCCCAACTCTGAACACTGCTCCCAACTCTGAACACTGCTCCAACTCTCAACACTGCTCCAACTCTCAAACACCGCTCCAAACTCTCAACACTGCTCCATACGCTCAACACTGCTCAAAATGCTCAACACTGCTCCAAACGCTCAAAACTGCTCCAAACGCTCAAACCTGCCACAAACGCTCAACACTGCTCCAAATGATTCAACACTGCTCCAAACACTCAACACTGCTCCAAACGTTCAACACTGCTTCAAACGCTCAACACTGCTCCAAATGATTTAACACTGCTCCGAACACTCAACACTGCTCAAAACGATCAACACTGCTCCAAACGCTCAAACCGACTACAAACGCTCAACACTGCTCCAAATGATTCAACACTGCTCCTAACACTCAACACTGCTTCAAACTCTCAACACTCTTCCAAGCGATCAATAATGCACCAAACACTCAACACTGATCTATGCACCGAACACTGCTATGAACATGAACACTGCTCATAACACTGAAAACTGCTGAAAGCACTGAACACTGCTCAAAGCACTGAACACTAATCAAAACTCTGAACACTGTTCCAATCTCGCAACACTGCTCTAATTTCTCAACACTGCACCAAACACTCAACACTGCTCCAATCTCTCAACACTGCTCCAATCTCTCAACACTGCTCCAAAGTCTCAACACTGCTCCAATAGCTCAACAATGGTACAAACGCTCAACACTGCTCCAAAAGCTCAACACTGCTCCAAACGGTCAACAATGCTCCAAACGCTCAACAATGTTCCAAACGCTCAACCCTGCTCCAAACGTTCAACACTGCTCCAAACGCTCAACAATGCTCCAAACGCTCAACACTGCTCCAAAAGCTCAACACTGCTCCAAACGCTCAACAATGCTCCAAACGCTCAACCCTGCTCCAAACGTTCAACACTGCCCCAAACGTTCAACATTGCTCCAAACGCACAACACTGCTCCAATCATTCAACACTGCACCAAATGCTCAACACTGCTCCAAATGCTCAACTCTGCTCCAAACAATCAACACTGCTCCAAACGATCAACAATGCTGCTAAAGCTCAACCCTGCACCAAATGCTCAATACTGCTCCAAACGCTCAACACTGCTCCAACCTCTCAACACTGCTCCAAACGCACAACACTTCCCCAAACACTCAACACTTCTCAAAAAAGTGAACACTGCTCAAAGCACAGAACATTGCTCCGAACAAGAAACTGTTCAAAACACTGAACACTGCGCAAAAATTTGAACACTGCTCCCAACTTTGAAAACTGCTCCCAACTCTGAACACTGCTCCAGCTCTCAACATGAACACTGCTAAAAACACTTAAAACTGCTAAAAGCACTTAACACTGCTCAAAAAACTGAACATTGATCAAAACTCTGACAACTGTACCACTCTCGCAACACTGCTCCAATTTCTCAACACTGCACCTAACACTCAACACTGCTCCAAACGCTCAACACTGCTTCAAATGTTCAACACTGCTACAAATGCTCAGCACTGCTCCATACGCTCAACACTGCTCCAAACTCTCAACACTGCTCCAAACGATCAAAACTGATCCAAACACTCAACACTGCTCCAAACACTCAACACTGCTCCAAACGGTGAACAGTACTCCAAACGCTCAACACTGCTCAAAACTCTAAACACTGCTCCAAATGCTCAACAATGCCTCATAAGCTGAACACAGCTCCAAACGCTCAACCCTGCTACAAACGTTCAACACATCTCCAAATGATTCAAAACTACTCCAAACACTCAATACTGCTCCAAACACTCAACACTGCTCCAAACACTCAACACTGCTCCAAACTCTCAACACTGCTCGAAACGCTCAACACTGCTCCAAATGCTCAAAACTGCTCCAAACGCTCAACAATGCTCCAAATGCTCAGCCATGCTACAAACGCTCAACACTGCTCCAAATGATCCAACACTGCTCCAAACACTCAATACTGCTCCAAACACTCAACACTGCTCCAAATGCTCAACACTGATCCAAACGTTCAACCCTGCTACAAACGCTCAACACTGCTCCAAATGATTCAACACTGCTCCAAACACTCAATACTGCTCCAAACACTCAACACTGCACCAAACGTTCAACACTGCTTCAAATGCTCAACACTGCTTCAAACGTTCAAACACTGCTCTGAACGCTCAACTCTTCTCCAAACGCTCAACACTGCTCCAAACACTCAACACTGCTCCAAATGTTCAACACTGCTACAAATGCTCAAAACTCTGACAACTGTACCACTCTCGCAACACTGCTCCAATTTCTCAACACTGCACCAAACACTCAACACTGCTCCAAACGCTCAACACTGCTTCAAACGTTCAAACACTGCTCTGAACGCTCAACTCTTCTCCAAACGCTCAACACTGCTCCAAACACTCAACACTGCTCCAAATGTTCAACACTGCTACAAATGCTCAGCACTGCTCCATACGCTCAACACTGCTCCAAACTCTCAACACTGCTCCAAACGATCAAAACTGCTCCAAACACTCAACACTGCTCCAAATGCTCTAACCTGCTCCAAACGGTCAACACTGCCCCAAACGTTCAACATTGCAAAAAATACTCAACACTGCTCCAAACACTCAACACTGCTCCAAACGCTCAACTCTGCTTCAAACGGTCAACACTGCTCAGAACGCTCAACTCCGCTCCAAATGCTGAACACTGCTCCAAACACTCAACACTGCTCCAAATGTTCAACACTGCACCAAATGCTCAGCACTGCTCCATACGCTCAACATTGCTCCAAACGTTGAACTCATCTCCAAATGCTCAGCATGGCTCCATACACTCAACACTGCTCCAAACGTACAACACTGCTCCAAACGATCAAAACTGCTCCAAATGCTCTACACTTCTCCAAACGTTCAACAATGCTCCAAACAATCTAAACTGCTCCAAACACTCAACATTGCTCCAAATGCTCCAACTGCTCCAAACAATCATCAATGCCCCAAATGAACAACACTGCTCCAAACATTCAAGACTGTTCCAAACACTCAACACTGCTCAATAAACTGAAAACTGATCAAAGCACAGAACACTGCTCTGAAACTGAACACTGCTCAAAACACAGAACACCGATCAACACTCTGAACACTGCTCCAAACTTTGAACACTGCTCCCAACTCTGAATACTGCTCCCAACTCTCAACACTGCTCCAATCTCTCAACACTGTGCTAATCTCTCAACACTGCTCCAAACGCTCAACAATGCTCTAAACGCTCAACACTGCTCCAAAAGCTCAACACTGCTCCAAACGCTCAACAATGCTCCAAACGCTCAACCCTGCTCCAAACGTTCAACACTGCTCCAAACGTCCAACACTGCTGCAAACGCTAAGCACTGCTCCGAACGCTCCACACTGCTCCAAATGCTCAACACTGCTCCAAACGCTCAACAATGCTCCAAACGCTCAACACTGCTCCAAAAGCTCAACACTGCTCCAAACGCTCAACAATGCTCCAAAAGGTCAACCCTACTCCAAACGTTCAACACTGCTCCAAACGTCCAACACTGCTGTAAACGCTAAGCACTGCTATGAACGCTCAACACTGCTCCAAACACTCAACACTGCTCCAAACACTCAACACTGCTCCAAACGTTCAACACTGCTTCAAATGCACAACACTGCTCCAAATGCTCAACACTGCTCCAAATGCACAACACTGCACCAAACGCTCAACAGTGCTCCAAACGCTCCACCCTGCTGCAAACGCTCAACGCTGCTCCAAACACTCAACACCGCTCAAAACACTCAACACTGCTCAAAACACTCAACACTGCTCCAAACACTCAACACTGCTCCAAACATTCAACACTGCTCCAAACAGTCAACAGTGCTCCAAACGCTCAACACTGCTCCAAACGCTCAACCCTGCTACAAACGCTCAACACTGCTCCAAATGATTCAATACTGGTCCAAACACTCAACCCTGCTACAAACAGTCAACACTTCTCCAAACACTCAACACTGCTCCAAACGTTCGACACTGCTTCAAACGCTCAACACTGCTCCAAATGCTCAACACTGCTCCAAACGCTCAACAGTGCTCCAAACGCTCAACCCTGCTACAAACGCTCAACACTGCTCCAAATCATTCAACACTGCTCCAAACACTCAATACTGCTCCAAATACTCAACACTGCTCAAAACTCTGAACTCTGCTCCAAACGTTCAACACTGCTTCAAACGCTCAACACTGCTCCAAATGCTCAACACTGCTCCAAACGCTCAACACTGCTCCAAACGCTCAACACTGCTCCAAACGCACAACCCTGCTACAAACGCTCGACACTGCTCCAAATGATTCAACACTGCTCCAAACACACAATTCTGCTCCAAACACTCAACACTGCTGCAAACACTCAAAACTGCTCCAAATGATTCAACACTGCTCCAAACACTCAACACTGCTCCAAATGCTCAACACTGCTCCAAATGCTCAACCCTGCTACAAACGCTCAACACTGCTCCAAATCATTCAACACTGCTCCAAACACTCAATACTGCTCCAAATACTCAACACTGCTCAAAACTCTGAACTCTGCTCCAAACGTTCAACACTGCTTCAAACGCTCAACACTGCTCCAAATGCTCAACACTGCTCCAAACGCTCAACACTGCTTCAAACGTTCAACACTGCTCGGAATGCTCAACTCTGCTCCAAACGTTCAACACTGCTTCAAACGCTCAACACTGCTCCAAATGCTCAACACTGCTCCAACCACTCAACACTGCTTCAAACTCTCAACACTGTTTCAAGCGATCAATAATGCACCAAACACTCAACACTGATCAATGCACTGAACACTGCTATGAACATGAACACTGCTCAAAACACTTAAAACTGCTAAAAGAACTGAACACTGCTCAAAAAAATGAACACTGATCAAAACTTTGACAACTGTACCACTCTCGCAACACTGCTCCAATTTCTCAACACTGCACCAAACACTCAACACTGCTCCAAACGTTCAACACTGCTCGGAACGCTCAAATCTTCTCCAAACGCTCAACACTACTCCAAACACTCAACACTGCTGCAAATGTTCAACACTGCTCCAAATGCGCAGCACTGCTCCATACGCTCAACATTGCTCCAAACGTTCAACACAGCTCCAAATGCTCAGCACTGCTCCATACGCTCAACACTGCTCCAAACGCTCAACACTGCTCCAAATGCTCAACACTGCTCCAACCACTCAACACTGCTTCAAACTCTCAACACTGTTTCAAGCGATCAATAATGCACCAAACACTCAACACTGATCAATGCACTGAACACTGCTATGAACATGAACACTGCTCAAAACACTTAAAACTGCTAAAAGAACTGAACACTGCTCAAAAAAATGAACACTGATCAAAACTTTGACAACTGTACCACTCTCGCAACACTGCTCCAATTTCTCAACACTGCTCCAAACGCTCAACACTGCTCCAAACGTTCAACACTGCTCGGAACGCTCAAATCTTCTCAAAAGGCTCAACACTACTCCAAACACTCAACACTGCTGCAAATGTTCAACACTGCTCCAAATGCGCAGCACTGCTCCATACGCTCAACATTGCTCCAAACGTTCAACACAGCTCCAAATGCTCAGCACTGCTCCATACGCTCAACACTGCTCCAAACGCTCAACACTGCTCGAAAGGCACAACCCTGCTACAAACGCTCGACACTGCTCCAAATGATTCAACACTGCTCCAAACACACAATACTGCTCCAAACACTCAACACTGCTCCAAACACTCAAAACTGCTCCAAATGATTCAACACTGCTCCAAACACTCAACACTGCTCCAAATGCTCAACACTGCTCCAAATGCTCAACACTGCTCCAAACGCTCAACAATCCTCCAAACGCTCAACACTGCTCCAAAAGCTCAACACTGCTCCAAACGCTCAACAATGCTCCAAAAGGTCAACCCTGCTCCAAACGTTCAACACTGCTCCGAACGTCCAACACTGCTGTAAACGCTAAGCACTGCTACGAATGCTCAACACTGCTCCAAACACTCAACACTGCTCCAAACACTCAACACTGCTCCAAACGTTCAACACTGCTTCAAATGCACAACACTGCTCCAAATGCTCAACACTGCTCCAAACGCACAACACTGCTCCAAACGCTCAACAGTGCTCCAAACGCTCCACCCTGCTGCAAACACTCAACACTGCTCAAAACACTCAACACTGCTCCAAACACTCAACACTGCTCCAAACATTCAACACTGATCCAAACTCTCTACACTGCTCCAAACGCTCATCACTGCTCAAAATGCTCAACACTGCTCCAAACGCTCAACACTGCTCCAAACGCTCAAGCCTGCCACAAACGCTCAACACTGCTCCAAATGATTCAACACTGCTCCAAACACTCAACACTGCTCCAAACACTCAACACTGCTCCAAACGTTCAACACTGCTTCAAATGTTCAACACTGCTCCAAACGCTCAACACTGCTCCAAACGTTCAACACTGCTCCGAACGCTCCACCATGCTGCAAACGGTCAACGATGCTCCAAACACTCAACACCACTCAAAACGCACAACACTGCACCAAACATTCAGCACTGCTCCAAACACTCAACACTGCTCCAAGCACTCAACACTGCTCCAAACAGTCAACAGTGCTCCAAACGCTGAAAACTGCTCCAAACTCTCAACACTGCTCCAAACGCTCAAAACTGCTCCAAATGATCAACACTGCTCCAAACGCTAAACACTGCTCCAAACGCTCAACACTGCTACAAACGCTTAACACTGCTCCAAATGATTCAATACTGGTACAAACACTCAATACTGCTCCAAACACTCAACACTTCTCCAAACACTCAACACTGCTCCAAACGTTCAACACTGCTTCAAACGCTCAACACTTCTCCAAATGCTCAATACTGCTCCAAACGCCTAGCACTGCTCCAAACGCTCAACCCTGCTACAAACGCTCAACACTGCTCCAAATCATTCAACACTGCTCCAAACACTCAATACTGCTCCAAATACTCAACACTGCTCAAAACACTCAACTCTGATCCAAACGTTCAACATTGCTACAAACGCACAACACTGCTCCAAACATTCAACACTGCACCAAATGCTCAACACTGCTCCAAATGATCAATTCTGCTCCAAACAATCAACACTGCTCCAAACGATCAACAATGCTGCTAAAGCTCAAGCCTGCTCCAAACGCTCAAAACTGCTCCAAACGCTCAACACTGCTCCAACCTCTCAACACTGCTCCAAACGCACAACACTTCTCCAAACACTCAACACTTCTCAAAAAACTGAACACTGCTCAAAGCACAGAACATTGCTCCGAACAAGAAACTGTTCAAAACACTGAACACTGTGCAAAACTTAGAACACTGCTCCCAACTCTGAACACTGCTCCCAAATCTCAACACTGCTCCAACTTTCAACACTGCTCCAACTCTCAACGCTGCACCAAACTCTCAACATTGCTCCAAACGCTCAACACTGTTCAAAATGCTCAACACTGCTCCAAACGCTCAACACTGCTCCAAACGCTCAAACCTGCAACAAACGCTCAACATTGCTCCAAATGATTCAACACTGCTCCAAACACTAAATACTGCTCCAAACACTCAACACTGCTCCAAACACTCAACACTGCTCCAAACACTCAACACTGCTCCAAACGTTCAACAATGCTTCAAATGTTCAACACTTCTCCAAATGCTCAACACTGCTCCAAACGCTCAACACTGCTCTAAACGCTCCACCCTGCTGCAAACGCTCAACGCTGCTCCAAACACTCAACACTGCTCAAAACGCACAACACTGCTCCAAACAATAAACACTGCTCCAAAAACTCAACACTGCTCCAAATGGTCAACAGTGCTCCAAACGCTCAACACTGCTCCAACCTCTCAACACTGCTCCAAACGCACAACAATTCCCCAAACACTCAACACTGCTCAAAAAACCGAACACTGCTCAAAGCACAGAACATTGCTCCGTACAAGAAACTGTTCAAAACACTGAACACTGTGCAAAACTTCGAACACTGCTCCCAACTCTGAACACTGCTCCAACTCTCAACACTGCTCCAACTCTCAAACACCGCTCCAAACTCTCAACACTGCTCCAAACGCTCAACACTGCTCAAAATGCTCAACACTGCTCCAAACGCTCCAAACTGCTCCAAACGCTCAAACCTGCCACAAACGCTCAAAACTGCTCCAAATGATTCAACACTGCTCCAAACACTCAATACTGCCCCAAACACTCAACACTGCTCCAAACACTCAACACTGCTCCAAACGTTCAACACTGCTTCAAACGCTCAACACTGCTCCAAATGATTTAACACTGCTCCGAACACTCAACACTGCTCAAAACGATTAACACTGCTCCAAACGCTCAAACCTGCTACAAACGCTCAACACTGATCTATGCACCGAAGACTGCTATGAACATGAACACTGCTCATAACACTGAAAACTGCTGAAAGCACTGAACACTGCTCAAAGCACTGAACACTAAACAAAACTCTGAACACTATTCCAATCTCGCAACACTGCACTAATTTCTCAACACTGCACCAAACACTCAACACTGCTCCAAATGTTCAACACTCCTCCAAATGCTCAGCACTTCTCCATACGCTCAACATTGCTCCAAACGTTCAACACAGCTCCAAATGCTCAGCACTGCTGCATACGCTCAACACTGCTCCAAACGCTCAACACTGCTCCAAATGATCAAAACTGCTCCAAATGCTCAACACTTCTCCAAACGCTCAACAATGCTCCAAACGATCAAAACTGCTCCACTCAACACTGCTCCAAATGCTCCAACTACTCCAAACGATCAACACTGCTCCAAATGAACAACACTGCTCCAAACATTCAACAATGTTCCAAACACTCAAAACTGCTCAATAAACTGAAAACTGATCAAAGCACAAAAAACTGCTCTGAAACTGAACCCTGCTCAAAACACCGAACAATGATCAACAGTCTGAACACTGCTCCAAACATTGAACACTGCGCCCAACTCTGAACACTGCTCCCAACGCTGAAACACTGGTCCAACTCTCAACACTGCTCCTATCTCTCAACACTGCTCCAATCTCTCAATACTGCTCCAAACGCTCGACACTGCTCCAAAAGCTAAACACTGCTCCAAACGATCAACACTGCTCCAAACGCTCAACAATGTAGCAAACGCTCAACCCTGCTCCAAACGTTCAACACTGCTCCAAACGTCCAAAACAGCTCCAAAAGCTCAACACTGCTACAAACGCTCAACAATGCTCCAAACGCTCAACCCTGCTCCAAACGCTCAACACTGCTTGGAACGCACAACTCTGCTCCAAACGCTCAACACTTCTCCAAACGCTCAACAATGCTCCAAACGATGAAAACTGCTCCAAACGATCAACACTGCCCCAAACGAACAACACTGCTCCAAACATTCAACACTGTTCCAAACACTCAACACTGTTCAACACACTGAAAACTGATCAAAGCACAGAACACTGCTCTGAAACTGAACACTGCTCAAAACACCGAACACTGATCAACACTCTGAACACAGCTCCAAACTTTGAACACTGCTCCCAACTCTGAACACTGCTGCAATCTCTCAACACTGCTGTAATCTCTCAACACTGCTCCAATCTCTCAACACTGCTCCAATGTCTCAACAATGCTCCAAAAGCTCCACAATGCTCCAAACGCTCAACCCTGCACCAAACTTTCAACACTGCTCCAAACGTCCAATACTGCTGCCAATGCACAGCACTGCTCCGAACGCTCAACACTGCCCCTAACGTTCAACATTGCTCCAAACGCACAACACTGCTCCAAACATTCAACACTGCACCAAATGCTCAACACTGCTCCAAATGCTCAACTCTGCTCCAAACATTCAACACTGCTCCAAACGATCAACAATGCTGCTAAAGCTCAACCCTGCTCCAAACGCTCAATACTGCTCCAAACGCTCAACACTGCTCCAAACTCTCAAAACTGCTCCAAACGCACAACACTTCTCCAAACACTCAACATTTCTCAAAAAACTGAACACTGCTCAAAGCACAGAACATTGCTCCGAACAAGAAACTGTTCAAAACACTGAACACTGCGCAAAACTTTGAACACTGCTCCCAACTCTGGACACTGCTCCCAACTCTGAACACTGCTCCAACTCTCAACACTGCTCCAACTCTCAACACTGCTCCAAACTCTCAACACTGCTCCAAACGCTCAACACTGCTCAAAATGCTCAACACTGCTCCAAATGCTCAACACTGCTCCAAACGCTCAAACCTGCCACAAACGCTCAACAATGCTCCAAATGATTCAACACTGCTCCAAACACTCAACACTGCTCCAAACGTTCAACACTGCTTCAAACGCTCAACACTGCTCCAAATGATTTAACACTGCTCCGAACTCTCAACACTGCTCAAAACGATCAACACTGCTCCAAACGCTCAACCCTGCTACAAACGCGGAACACTGCTCCAAATGATTCAACACTGCTCCAAACACTCAACACTGCTTCAAACTCTCAACACTGTTCCAAGCGATCAATAATGCACCGAACACTCAACACTGATCTATGCACTGAACACTGCTATGAACATGAACACTGCTCATAACACTGAAAACTGCTGAAAGCACTGAACACTGCTCAAAGCACTGAACAATAATCAAAACTCTGAACACTGTTCCAATCTCGCAACACTGCTCTAATTTCTCAACACTGCACCAAACACTCAACACTGCTCCAAATGCTCAACACTGCTTCAAACGTTCAACACTGCTCGGAACGCTCAACTCTGCTCCAAACGCTCAACTCTGCTCCAAACACTCAACACTGCTCCAAATGTTCAACACTGCTCCAAATGCTCAGCACTGCTGCATACGCTCAACATTGCTCGAAACGTTCAACACAGCTCCAAATGCTCAGCACTGCTGCACATGCTCAACATTGCTCCAAACGCTCAACACTGCTCCAAATGATCAAAACTGCTCCAAATGCTCAACACTTCTCCAAACGCTCAACAATGCTCCAAACGATCAAAACTGCTCCAAACACTCAACACTGCTCCAAATGCTCCAACTACTCCAAACGATCAACACTGCCCCAAATGAACAACACCACTCCAAACATTCAACACTGTTCCAAACACTCAAAACTGCTCAATAAACTGAAAACTGATCAAAGCACAGAACACTGCTCTGAAACTGAACACTGCTCAAAACACAGAACAATGATCAACAGTCTGAACACTGCTCCAAACATTGAACACTGCGCCCAACTCTGAATACTGCTCCCAACGCTGAACACTGGTCCAACTCTCAACACTGCTCCAATCTCTCAACACTGCTCAAATCTCTCAACACTGCTCCAATCTCTCAACACTGCCCCAAATGCTCAACACTGCTCCAAAAGCTCAACACTGCTCCAAACGCTCAACAATGTAGCAAACGCTCAACCCTGCTCCAAACGTTCAACACTGCTCCAAACGTCCAAAACAGCTCCAAAAGCTCAACACTGCTACAAACGCTCAACAATGCTCCAAACGCTCAACCCTGCTACAAACGCTCAACACTGCTCCAAATGATTCAACACTGCTCCAAACACTCAGCACTGCTTCAAACTCTCAGCACTCTTCCAAGCGATCAATAATGCATCAGACACTCAACAATGATCAATGCACTGAACACTGCTATGAACATGAACACTGCTCAAAACACTGAAAACTGCTGGAAGCACTGAACACTGCTCAAAGCACTGAACACTGATCAAATCTCTGAACACTGTTCCAATCTCGCAACACTGCTCGAATTTCTCAACACTGCACCAAACACTCAACACTGCTCCAAACGCTCAACACTGCTTCAAACGTTCAACACTGCTCGGAACGCTCAACTCGGCTCCAAACGTTCAACACGGCTCCAAACACTCAACACTGCTTCAAATGTTCAACACTGCTCCAAATGCTCAGCACTGTTCCATACGCTCAACACTGCTCCAAACACTCAACACTGCTCCAAACGTTCAACACTGTGTCAAATGCTCAGCACTGCTCCAAACGCTCAACACAGCTCCAAACACTCAACACTGATCAAAGCACCGAACAATGCCACGAACATAAAAACTGCTCCAAACGCTCAACACTACTCCAAACAGTCAACACTGCTCCACACGCTCAAGGCTACCCCAAACGGTCAACACTGCTCAAATCGCTCAACACTGCTCCAAACGCTCGACACTGCTCCAAACACTCAACACTGCACCAAATGCTCAACACTGCTCCTAATGCTCAACTCTGCTCCAAACGATCAACACTTCTCCAAACGCTCATCACAGCTCAGAAAACTGAACACAGCTCAAAGCACAGAAGATTGCTCCAAACATGAACACTGTTCAAAACACTGAACTCTGTGCAAAACTTTGAACACTGCTCCCAACTCTGAACACTGCACCCAACTCTGAACACTGCTCCAACTCTCAACACTGCTCCACACTCTTAACACTGCTCCAAAAGCTCAAGACTGCTCCAAATGCTCAACACTGCCCCAAACGTTCAACATTGCTCCAAACGCTCAACACCGCTCCAAACATTCAACACTGCACCAAATGCTCAACACTGCTCCAAATGCTCAACTCTGCTCCAAACACTCAACACTGCTCCAAAAGATCAAGAATGCTGCTAAAGCTCAACCCTGTTCCAAACGCATAACACTGCTCCAAACACTCAACACTGCTCCAAACACTCAACACTGCTCCAAATGCTCAACACTGCTCCAAACGCTCAACACTGCTCCAAATGCTCAACACTGCACCAAACACTCAACACTGCTCCAAACGCTCAACACTGCTTCAAACGTTCAACAATGCTTCAAACGTTCAACACTGCTCGGAACGCTCAACTCTGCTCCAAACGCTCAACACTGCTCCAAACACTCAACACTGCTCCAAATGTTCAACACTGCTCCAAATGCACAGCACTGCACCATACGCTCAAAATTGCTCCAATCGATCAAGACAGATCCAAATGCTCAGCACTGCTCCATACACTCATCACTTCTCCAAACGCTCAACAATGTTCCAAACGATCATAACTGCTCCAAACACTCAACACTGCTCCAAATGCTCCAACTGATCCAAACGATCAACACTGCTCCAAACGAACAACACTGCTCCAAACATTCAACACGGCTCCAAACTCTCAACACTGCTCGAAACGCTCAACACTGCTCCAAACTCTCAACACTGCTCCAAACGCTCAACACTGCTCAAAATGCTCAACAATGCTCCAAACGCTCAACACTGCTCCAAACGCTCAACCCTGCCACAAATGCTCAACACTGCTCCAAATGATTCAACACTGCTCCAAACACTCAATACCGCTCCAAATACTCAACACTGCTCCAAACACTCAACACTGGTCCAAACGTTCAACACTGCTTCAAATGCTCAACACTGCTCCAAACGCTCAGCATTGCTCCGAACGCTCAATACTGAACCAAACGTTCAACATTGCTCCAAACGCACAACACTGCTCCAAACATTCCACACTGCACCAAATGCTCAACGCTGCTCCAAATGCTCAACTCTGCTCCAAACAATCAACACTGCTCCAAACGATCAACAATGCAGCTAAAGCTCAACCCTGCTCCAAACGCTGAAATACTGCTCCAAACGCTCAACACTGCTCCAACCGCACAACACTGCTCCAAATGCACAACACTTCTCCAAACACTCAACACTGCTCAAAAAACTGAACACTGATTAAAGCACAGAACATTGCTCCAAACAAGAACACTGCTCAAAACACTGAACACTGCACAAAACTGTGAACACTGCTCCCAACTCTGAACACTGCTCCAAATCTCATCACTGCTCCAACTCCCAACACTGCTCCAAACTCTCAACACTGCTCCAAATGCTCAACACTCTTCAAAATGCTCAACAATGCTCCAAAAGCTCAACACTGCTCCAAACGCTCAACCCTGCCACAAACGCTCAACACTGCTCCAAATGATTCAAGAATGCTCCAAACACTCAATACTGCTCCAAATTCTCAACACTGCTCCAAACACTCAACACTGGTCCAAACGTTCAACACTGCTCCAAACGCTCAACACTGCTCCAAACGCTCAACCCTGCCACAAACGCTCAACACTGCTCCAAATGATTCAAGAATGCTCCAAACACTCAATACTGCTCCAAATACTCAACACTGCTCCAAACACTCAACACTGGTCCAAACGCTCAACACTGCTTCAAATGCTCAACACTGCTCCAAACGCTCAACACTGCTCCAAACGCTCAACACTGCTCCAAACGCTCAACACTGCTCCAAATGCGCCACCCTGCTTCAAACGCTCAACACTGCTCCAAACACTCAACACTGCTCAAAACGCACAACACTGTTCCAAACACTCAACACTGCTCCAAACACTCAACACTGCTCCAAACGGTGAACAGTACTCCAAACGCTCAACACTGCTCAAAACTCTAAACACTGCTCCAAATGCTCAACACTGCCCCATAAGCTGAACACAGCTCCAAACGCTCAACCCTGCTACAAACGTTCAACACATCTCCAAATGATTCAAAACTACTCCAAACACTCAATACTGCTCCAAACACTCAACACTGCTCCAAACACTCAACACTGCTCCAAACTCTCAACACTGCTCGAAACGCTCAACACTGCTCCAAATGCTCAAAACTGCTCCAAACGCTCAACACTGCTCCAAACGCTCAGCCATGCTACAAACGCTCAACACTGCTCCAAATGATCCAACACTGCTCCAAACACTCAATACTGCTCCAAACACTCAACACTGCTCCAAATGCTCAACACTGATCCAAACGTTCAACCCTGCTACAAACGCTCAACACTGCTCCAAATGATTCAACACTGCTCCAAACACTCAATACTGCTCCAAACACTCAACACTGCTCCAAATGCTCAACACTGCTCCAAATGCTCAACACTGCTCCAAACGCTCAACCCTGCTACAAACGCTCAACACTGCTCCAAATGATTCAACACTGCTCCAAACACTCAGCACTGCTTCAAACTCTCAGCACTCTTCCAAGCGATCAATAATGCATCAGACACTCAACAATGATCAATGCACTGAACACTGCTATGAACATGAACACTGCTCAAAACACTGAAA
Organism: Cetorhinus maximus; assembly: GCF_964194155.1. NCBI lineage: Eukaryota > Metazoa > Chordata > Chondrichthyes > Lamniformes > Cetorhinidae > Cetorhinus > Cetorhinus maximus. The sequence continues at coordinate 173,427,787 of NC_135882.1, read as the reverse complement.
ACTGCTGGAAGCACTGAACACTGCTCAAAGCACTGAACACTGATCAAATCTCTGAACACTGTTCCAATCTCGCAACACTGCTCGAATTTCTCAACACTGCACCAAACACTCAACACTGCTCCAAACGCTCAACACTGCTTCAAACGTTCAACACTGCTCGGAACGCTCAACTCGGCTCCAAACGTTCAACACGGCTCCAAACACTCAACACTGCTTCAAATGTTCAACACTGCTCCAAATGCTCAGCACTGTTCCATACGCTCAACACTGCTCCAAACACTCAACACTGCTCCAAACGTTCAACACTGTGTCAAATGCTCAGCACTGCTCCAAACGCTCAACACAGCTCCAAACACTCAACACTGATCAAAGCACCGAACAATGCCACGAACATAAAAACTGCTCCAAACGCTCAACACTACTCCAAACAGTCAACACTGCTCCACACGCTCAAGGCTACCCCAAACGGTCAACACTGCTCAAATCGCTCAACACTGCTCCAAACGCTCGACACTGCTCCAAACACTCAACACTGCACCAAATGCTCAACACTGCTCCTAATGCTCAACTCTGCTCCAAACGATCAACACTTCTCCAAACGCTCATCACAGCTCAGAAAACTGAACACAGCTCAAAGCACAGAAGATTGCTCCAAACATGAACACTGTTCAAAACACTGAACTCTGTGCAAAACTTTGAACACTGCTCCCAACTCTGAACACTGCACCCAACTCTGAACACTGCTCCAACTCTCAACACTGCTCCACACTCTTAACACTGCTCCAAAAGCTCAAGACTGCTCCAAATGCTCAACACTGCCCCAAACGTTCAACATTGCTCCAAACGCTCAACACCGCTCCAAACATTCAACACTGCACCAAATGCTCAACACTGCTCCAAATGCTCAACTCTGCTCCAAACACTCAACACTGCTCCAAAAGATCAAGAATGCTGCTAAAGCTCAACCCTGTTCCAAACGCATAACACTGCTCCAAACACTCAACACTGCTCCAAACACTCAACACTGCTCCAAATGCTCAACACTGCTCCAAACGCTCAACACTGCTCCAAATGCTCAACACTGCACCAAACACTCAACACTGCTCCAAACGCTCAACACTGCTTCAAACGTTCAACAATGCTTCAAACGTTCAACACTGCTCGGAACGCTCAACTCTGCTCCAAACGCTCAACACTGCTCCAAACACTCAACACTGCTCCAAATGTTCAACACTGCTCCAAATGCACAGCACTGCACCATACGCTCAAAATTGCTCCAATCGATCAAGACAGATCCAAATGCTCAGCACTGCTCCATACACTCATCACTTCTCCAAACGCTCAACAATGTTCCAAACGATCATAACTGCTCCAAACACTCAACACTGCTCCAAATGCTCCAACTGATCCAAACGATCAACACTGCTCCAAACGAACAACACTGCTCCAAACATTCAACACGGCTCCAAACACTCAACACTGCTCCAAACGCTCAACACTGCTCCAAACGCTCATCCCTGCTACAAATGCTCAACACGGCTCCATATGATTCAACACTGCTCCAAACACTCAACACTGCTTCAAACTCTCAACACTGTTCCAAGCGATCAATAATGCACCAAACACTCAACACTGATCAACGCACTGAACACTGCTATGAACATGAACACTGCTCAAAACACTGAAAACTGCTGAAAGCACTGAGAACTGCTCAAAGCACTGAACACTGATCAAAACTCTGAACACTGTTCCAATCTCGCAACACTGCTCTAATTTCTCAACACTGGACCAAACACTCAACACTGCTCCAATCTCTCAACACTGCTTCAAACGCTCAACACTGCTCCAAACACTCAACACTGCTCCAAATGTTCAACACTGCTCCAAATGCTCAGCACTGCTCCATACGCTCAACATTGCTCCAAACGTTCAACACAGCTCCAAATGCTCAGCACTGCTCCATACGCTCAACACTTCTCCAAACGCTCAACAATGCTCCAAACGATCAGAACTGCTCCAAACACTCAACACTGATCCAAATGCTCCAACTGCTCCAAACGATCAACACTGCCCCAAACGAACAACACTGCTCCAAACATTCAACACTGTTCCAAACACTCAACACTGCTCAATACACTGAAAACTGATTAAAGCACAGAACACTGCTCTGAAACTGAACACTGCTCAAAACACCGAACACTGATCAACACTCTGAACATTGCTCCAAACTTTGAACACTGCTCCCAACGCTGAATACTGGTCACAACTCTCAACACTGCTCCAATCTCTCAACACTACTGTAATCTCTCAACACTGCCCAAAAGGCCCAACACTGCTCCAAACACTCAACAATTCTCCAAACACTCAACACTGCTCCAAAAGCTCAACAATGCTCCAAACGCTCAACAATGCTCCAAACGATCAACTCTGCTCCAAACGTCCAACACTGCTGCAAACGCTCAGCATTGCTCCGAACGCTCAACACTGCCCCAAACGTTCAACATTGTTCCAAACGCACAACACTGCTCCAAACATTCAACACTGCACCAAATGCTCAACACTGCTCCAAATGCTCAACTCTGCTCCAAACAATCAACACTGCTCCAAACGATCAACAATGCTGCTAAAGCTCAAACCTGCTCCAAACGGTCAATACTGCTCCAAACGCTCAACGCTGCTCCAACCGCACAACACTGCTCCAAACGCACAACACTTCTCCAAACACTCAACACTGTTCAAAAAACTGAACACTGCTTAAAGCACAGAACATTGCTCCGAACTAGAACACTGTTCAAAACATTGAACACTGCGCAAAACTTTGAACACTGCTCCCAACTCTGAACACAGCGCCAAATCTCAACACTACTCCAACTCTCAACACTGCTCCAAACTCTCAACACTGCTCCAAACGCTCAACACTGCTCAAAATGCTCAACAATGCTCCAAACGCTCAACACTGCTCCAAACGCTCAACCCTGCCACAAATGCTCAACACTGCTCCAAATGATTCAACACTGCTCCAAACACTCAATACCGCTCCAAATACTCAACACTGCTCCAAACACTCAACACTGGTCCAAACGTTCAACACTGCTTCAAATGCTCAACACTGCTCCAAACGCTCAGCATTGCTCCGAACGCTCAATACTGAACCAAACGTTCAACATTGCTCCAAACGCACAACACTGCTCCAAACATTCCACACTGCACCAAATGCTCAACGCTGCTCCAAATGCTCAACTCTGCTCCAAACAATCAACACTGCTCCAAACGATCAACAATGCAGCTAAAGCTCAACCCTGCTCCAAACGCTGAAATACTGCTCCAAACGCTCAACACTGCTCCAACCGCACAACACTGCTCCAAATGCACAACACTTCTCCAAACACTCAACACTGCTCAAAAAACTGAACACTGATTAAAGCACAGAACATTGCTCCAAACAAGAACACTGCTCAAAACACTGAACACTGCACAAAACTGTGAACACTGCTCCCAACTCTGAACACTGCTCCAAATCTCATCACTGCTCCAACTCCCAACACTGCTCCAAACTCTCAACACTGCTCCAAATGCTCAACACTCTTCAAAATGCTCAACAATGCTCCAAAAGCTCAACACTGCTCCAAACGCTCAACCCTGCCACAAACGCTCAACACTGCTCCAAATGATTCAAGAATGCTCCAAACACTCAATACTGCTCCAAATTCTCAACACTGCTCCAAACACTCAACACTGGTCCAAACGTTCAACACTGCTCCAAACGCTCAACACTGCTCCAAACGCTCAACCCTGCCACAAACGCTCAACACTGCTCCAAATGATTCAAGAATGCTCCAAACACTCAATACTGCTCCAAATACTCAACACTGCTCCAAACACTCAACACTGGTCCAAACGCTCAACACTGCTTCAAATGCTCAACACTGCTCCAAACGCTCAACACTGCTCCAAACGCTCAACACTGCTCCAAACGCTCAACACTGCTCCAAATGCGCCACCCTGCTTCAAACGCTCAACACTGCTCCAAACACTCAACACTGCTCAAAACGCACAACACTGTTCCAAACACTCAACACTGCTCCAAACACTCAACACTGCTCCAAACGGTGAACAGTACTCCAAACGCTCAACACTGCTCAAAACTCTAAACACTGCTCCAAATGCTCAACACTGCCCCATAAGCTGAACACAGCTCCAAACGCTCAACCCTGCTACAAACGTTCAACACATCTCCAAATGATTCAAAACTACTCCAAACACTCAATACTGCTCCAAACACTCAACACTGCTCCAAACACTCAACACTGCTCCAAACTCTCAACACTGCTCGAAACGCTCAACACTGCTCGAAACGCTCAACACTGCTCCAAATGCTCAAAACTGCTCCAAACGCTCAACACTGCTCCAAACGCTCAGCCATGCTACAAACGCTCAACACTGCTCCAAATGATCCAACACTGCTCCAAACACTCAATACTGCTCCAAACACTCAACACTGCTCCAAATGCTCAACACTGATCCAAACGTTCAACCCTGCTACAAACGCTCAACACTGCTCCAAATGATTCAACACTGCTCCAAACACTCAATACTGCTCCAAACACTCAACACTGCTCCAAATGCTCAACACTGCTCCAAATGCTCAACACTGCTCCAAACGCTCAACCCTGCTACAAACGCTCAACACTGCTCCAAATGATTCAACACTGCTCCAAACACTCAGCACTGCTTCAAACTCTCAGCACTCTTCCAAGCGATCAATAATGCATCAGACACTCAACAATGATCAATGCACTGAACACTGCTATGAACATGAACACTGCTCAAAACACTGAAAACTGCTGGAAGCACTGAACACTGCTCAAAGCACTGAACACTGATCAAATCTCTGAACACTGTTCCAATCTCGCAACACTGCTCGAATTTCTCAACACTGCACCAAACACTCAACACTGCTCCAAACGCTCAACACTGCTTCAAACGTTCAACACTGCTCGGAACGCTCAACTCGGCTCCAAACGTTCAACACGGCTCCAAACACTCAACACTGCTTCAAATGTTCAACACTGCTCCAAATGCTCAGCACTGTTCCATACGCTCAACACTGCTCCAAACACTCAACACTGCTCCAAACGTTCAACACTGTGTCAAATGCTCAGCACTGCTCCAAACGCTCAACACAGCTCCAAACACTCAACACTGATCAAAGCACCGAACAATGCCACGAACATAAAAACTGCTCCAAACGCTCAACACTACTCCAAACAGTCAACACTGCTCCACACGCTCAAGGCTACCCCAAACGGTCAACACTGCTCAAATCGCTCAACACTGCTCCAAACGCTCGACACTGCTCCAAACACTCAACACTGCACCAAATGCTCAACACTGCTCCTAATGCTCAACTCTGCTCCAAACGATCAACACTTCTCCAAACGCTCATCACAGCTCAGAAAACTGAACACAGCTCAAAGCACAGAAGATTGCTCCAAACATGAACACTGTTCAAAACACTGAACTCTGTGCAAAACTTTGAACACTGCTCCCAACTCTGAACACTGCACCCAACTCTGAACACTGCTCCAACTCTCAACACTGCTCCACACTCTTAACACTGCTCCAAAAGCTCAAGACTGCTCCAAATGCTCAACACTGCCCCAAACGTTCAACATTGCTCCAAACGCTCAACACCGCTCCAAACATTCAACACTGCACCAAATGCTCAACACTGCTCCAAATGCTCAACTCTGCTCCAAACACTCAACACTGCTCCAAAAGATCAAGAATGCTGCTAAAGCTCAACCCTGTTCCAAACGCATAACACTGCTCCAAACACTCAACACTGCTCCAAACACTCAACACTGCTCCAAATGCTCAACACTGCTCCAAACGCTCAACACTGCTCCAAATGCTCAACACTGCACCAAACACTCAACACTGCTCCAAACGCTCAACACTGCTTCAAACGTTCAACAATGCTTCAAACGTTCAACACTGCTCGGAACGCTCAACTCTGCTCCAAACGCTCAACACTGCTCCAAACACTCAACACTGCTCCAAATGTTCAACACTGCTCCAAATGCACAGCACTGCACCATACGCTCAAAATTGCTCCAATCGATCAAGACAGATCCAAATGCTCAGCACTGCTCCATACACTCATCACTTCTCCAAACGCTCAACAATGTTCCAAACGATCATAACTGCTCCAAACACTCAACACTGCTCCAAATGCTCCAACTGATCCAAACGATCAACACTGCTCCAAACGAACAACACTGCTCCAAACATTCAACACTGTTCCAAACACTCAACACTGCTCAATAAACTGAAAACTGATCAAACCCAGAACACGCATCTTAAACTGAACACTGCTCAAAACACCGAACACTGATCAACATTCTGAACACTGCTCCAAACTTTGAACACGACACCCAACTCTGAACACTGATCCAACTCTCAACACTGCCCCAATCTCTCAACACTGCTCCAATCTCTCAACACTGCCCCGAACGCTCAACACTGCTCCAAACGCTCAACACTGCTCCAAAAGCTCAACACTGCTGCAAACACTCAACAATGCTCCAAACGCTCAACCCTGCTCCAAACGTTCAACACTGCTCCAACCGTCCAACACTGCTGCAAATGCTCAGCACTGCTCCGAACGCTCAACACTGCTACAAATGCTCAACACTGCTCCAAACGCTCAACACTGCTCCAAATGCTCAACACTGCTCCAAACGATCAACACTGCTCCAAACAATCAACACTGCTCCAAAAGCTCAACACTGCTCCAAACACTCAACACTGCTCCAAACGGTCAACACTGTTCCAAACGCTCAACAATGCTCCAAACACTCAAAACTGGTCCAAAAGCTCAACAGTGCTCCAAACGCTAAACCCTGCTCCAAACGATCAACACTGCTCCAAACAATCTACACTGCTCCAAACAATCTATACTGCTCCAATCTCTCAACACTGCTCCAAACACTCAACACTGCTCCAAACACTCAACACTGCTCCAAACACTCAACTCTGCTCCAAACGTTCAACACTGCTCCAAGCACTCAACACTGCTCCAAACGTTCCACACAGTTTCAAATGCTCAGCACTGCTCCAAACTCTCAACACTGTTCCAAACGCTCAATATTGCTCCAAACACTCAACACTGATCAAAACACTGAACAATGCCACGAACATAAACACTGTTCCAAACCCTCAACACTGCTCAAAAAACTGATCACTAATCAAAGCACAGAACATTGCTCCAAACATGAAGACTGTTCAAAACACTGAACACAGCGCAAAACACTGAACACTGCTCCAACACTGAACACAGCTCCAACACTGAACACTGCTCCAATCTCTCAACACTGCTCCAAATGCTCATCACAGCTCCAAATGCTCCAACTGCTCCAAACGATCAACACTGCTCAAAACGAACAACACTGCTCCAAACATTCAACACTGTTCCAAACACTCAACACTGCTCAATAAACTGAAAACTGATCAAACCCAGAACACGCATCTGAAACTGAACACTGCTCAAAACACCGAACACTGATCAACATTCTGAACACTGCTCCAAACTTTGAACACTACTCCCAACTCTGAACACTGATCCAACACTCAACACTGCGCCAATCTCTCAACACTGCTCCAATCTCTCAACACTGCTCCAATCTCTCAACACTGCCCCAAACGCTCAACACTGCTCCAAACGCTCAACACTGCTCCAAGAGCTCAACACTGCTGAAAACGCTCAACAATGCTCCAAACGCTCAACACTGCTCCAAACGTTCAACACTGCTCCAAACGTCCAACACTGCTGCAAACGCTCAGCACTGCTCCGAACGCTCAACACTGCTACAAATGCTCAACACTGCTCCAAACGCTCAACACTGCTCCAAATGCTCAACACTGCTCCAAACGATCAACACTGCTCCAAACAATCAACACTGCTCCAAAAGCTCAACACTGCTCCAAACGCTCAACACTGCTCCAAACGGTCAACACTGTTCCAAACGCTCAACAATGCTCCAAACACTCAAAACTGGTCCAAAAGCTCAACAGTGCTCCAAACGCTAAACCCTGCTCCAAACGATCAACACTGCTCCAAACAATCTACACTGCTCCAAACAATCTATACTGCTCCAATCTCTCAACACTGCTCCAAACACTCAACTCTGCTCCAAACGTTCAACACTGCTCCAAACACTCAACACTGCTCCAAACGTTCCACACAGTTTCAAATGCTCAGCACTGCTCCAAACTCTCAACACTGTTCCAAACGCTCAATATTGCTCCAAACACTCAACACTGATCAAAACACTGAACAATGCCACGAACATAAACACTGTTCCAAACCCTCAACACTGCTCAAAAAACTGATCACTAATCAAAGCACAGAACATTGCTCCAAACATGAAGACTGTTCAAAACACAGAACACAGCGCAAAACACTGAACACTGCTCCAACACTGAACACTGCTCCAATCTCTCATCACTGCTCCAAATGCTCAACACTGCTGCAAACGCTCCAAAATTCCTTCAAACGCTCAACACTGCTCCAATCGCTTAACAATGCTCCAAACGAACAAGACTGCTCGAAACGCCCTACACTGCTCCAATCCCTCAACACTGCTCCAAACTCTGAGCACTGCTCCAAACACTCAACACTGCTCAAAACACTCAACACTGCTCCAAACAGTCAACACTGCACCAAACGCTCAACAATGCTCCAAACGCTCAACAATGCTCCAAACGCTGAACACTGCTCCAAACGTTCAACGCTGCTCCAAAGGCTCAACCCTGCTCCAAACGCTCGACACTGCTCCAAACGCTCAACACTGCTCCCAACACTCAACACTGCTCCAAACGTTCAACACTGCTCCAAATTCTCAGCACTGCTCCAAACACGCAACACTATTCCAAACGCTCAATACTGCTCCAAACACTCAACACTGATCAAAACACTGAACAATGCCACGAACATAAACACTGTCCCAAATGTTGAACACTGCTCCAAATCTCAACACTGCTCCCAACTCTGAACACTGCTCCAAACGCTCAGCACTGCTCCCAACTTTGAACACTGCTCCCAACTCTGAACACTGCTCCTCCTCTCAACACGGCTCCGAACTCTGAACACTGCTCCAACTCTAAACATTGCTCACAACTCTGAACACTGCTCCAACTCTCAACAATGCTCACAACTCTGATCACTGATCTAAACGCACAACACTGCTCCAAACGCTCAACACTGCTCCAAACAATCAACACTGCTCCAAACGATCAACACTGCTCCAAACGATCAACACTGCTCCAAATGATCAACACTGCTCCAAACAATCTACACTTCTCCAATCTCTCAACACTGCTCCAAACTCTCATACTGCTCCAAACACTCAACACTGCTCCAAACACTCAGCACTGCTCCCAACTTTGAACACTGCTCCCAACTCTGAACACTATTCCAACTCTCAGCACTGCTCCCAACTTGAAACACTGCTCCCAACTCTGAACACTGCTCCAACTCTCAACATTGCTCCCAACTCTGATCACTGCTCCAACTCTCAACACAGCTCTCAAATCTGAACACTGCTCTAAACTCACAACACTGCTCCAAAAACTCAACACTGCTCCAAACGGTGAACACTGATCCAAACGCTCAACACTGCTGCAAATGGTCAACACTACGCCAAACGCTCAACACTGCTCCAAACGATCAAGACTGCTCGAAACGCTCAACACTGCTCCAATCTCTCAACACTGCTCTCAACTCTGAGCACTGCTCCAAACGCTCAAAACTACTCCCAAAACTCAACACAGCTCCAAACACTCAACACTGCTCCAAACGCACAACAGTGCTCCAAACGATCAACACTGCTCCAAACAATCCACACTGCTCCAATCTCTCAACACTGCTCCAAACATGCAACACTGCTCCAAACACTCAACACTGCTCCAAACGGTCAAAAATGCTCCAAACGCTCAACACTGCTCCAAACACTCAACACTGCTCCAAACGCTCAACACTGCTCCAAATGCTCAACACTGCTCCAAACGCTCAACACTGCTCCAAACACACAACCCTGCTACAAACGCTCGACACTGCTCCAAATGATTCAACACTTCTACAAACACACAATACTGCTCCAAAAACACAACACTGCTCCAAACACTCAACACTGCTCCAAATGATTCAACACTGCTCCAAACACTCAACACTGCTCCAAATGCTCAACACTGCTCCAAATGCTCAACACTGCTCCAAACACTCAACACTGCTCCAAACACTCAACACTGCTCCAAATGATTCAACACTGCTCCAAACACTCAACACTGCTCCAAATGCTCAACACTGCTCCAAATGCTCAACACTGCTCCAAACACTCAACACTGCTCCAAACACTCAACACTGCTCCAAACGCTCAACACTGCTCCAAACACACAACACTGCTCCAAACACTCAACACTGCTCCAAACACTCAACACTGCTCCAAATGATTCAACACTGCTCCAAACACTCAATACTGCTCCAAACACTCAACACTGCTCCAAACACTCAACACTGCTCCAAATGCTCAACACTGCTCCAAACGCTCAACACTGCTACAAACGCTCAACACTGCTCAAAACGCTCAACACTGCTCCAAACGCTCAACACTGCTCCAAATGATTCAACACTGCTCCAAACACTCAGCACTGCTTCAAACTCTCAACACTCTTCCAAGCGATCAATAATGCACCAGACACTCAACAATGATCAATGCACTGAACACTGCTATGAACATGAACACTGCTCAAAACACTGAAAACTGCTGGAAGCACTGAACACTGCTCAAAGCACTGAACACTGATCAAATCTCTGAACACTGTTCCAATCTCGCAACACTGCTCGAATTTCTCAACACTGCACCAAACACTCAACACTGCTCCAAACGCTCAACACTGCTTCAAATGTTCAACACTGTTCGGAACGCTCAACTCGGCTCCAAACGTTCAACACTGCTCCAAACACTCAACACTGCTCCAAGTGTTCAACACTGCTCCAAATGCTCAGCACTGCTCCATACGCTCAACACTGCTCCAAACACTCAACACTGCTCCAAACGTTCAACACTGTTTCAAATGCTCAGCACTGCTCCAAACGCTCAACACAGCTCCAAACACTCAACACTGATCAAAGCACCGAACAATGCCACGAACATAAAAACTGCTCCAAACGCTCAACACTACTCCAAACAGTCAACACTGCTCCACACGCTCAAGGCTACCCCAAACGGTCAACACTGCTCAAAACGCTCAACACTGCTCCAAATGCTAGACACTGTTCCAAACACTCAACACTGCTCCAAATGCGCAACACTGCCATAAACGTTCAACATTGCTCCAAATGCTCAACACTACTCCAAACATTCAACACTGCACAAAATGCTCTACACTGCTCCTAATGCTCAACTCTGCTCCAAACGATCAACACTTCTCCAAACGCTCATCACAGCTCAGAAAACTGAACACAGCTCAAAGCACAGAAGATTGCTCCAAACATGAACACTGTTCAAAACACTGAACTCTGTGCAAAACTTTGAACACTGCTCCCAACTCTGAACACTGCACCCAACTCTGAACACTGCTCCAACTCTCAACACTGCTCCAACTCTCAACACTGCTCCACACTCTTAACATGCTCCAAAAGCTCAAGACTGCTCCAAATGCTCAACACTGCCCCAAACGTTCAACATTGCTCCAAACGCTCAACACTGCTCCAAACATTCAACACTGCACCAAATGCTCAACACTGCTCCAAATGCTCAACTCTGCTCCAAACACTCAACACTGCTCCAAACGATCAAGAATGCTGCTAAAGCTCAACCCTGTTCAAAACGCAAAACACTGCTCCAAACGCTCAACACTGCTCCCATCTCTCAACACTGCTCCCAACGCACAACACTTCTCCAAACACTCAACACCGCTCAAAGCACAGAACATTGCTCCGAACAAGAACACTGTTCAAATCACTGAACACTGCGCAAAACATTGTACACTGCTCCCAACTCTGAACACTGCTCCCAACTCTCAACACTGCTCCCAACTCTCAACACTGCTCCAAATGCTCAACACTGCTCCAAACGCTCAACACTGCTCCAAATGCTCAACACTGCACCAAACACTCAACACTGCTCCAAACGCTCAACACTGCTTCAAACGTTCAACACTGCTCGGAACGCTCAACTCTGCTCCAAACGCTCAACACTGCTCCAAACACTCAACACTGCTCCAAATGTTCAACACTGCTCCAAATACACAGCACTGCTCCATACGCTCAAAATTGCTCCAATCGTTCAACACAGCTCCAAATGCTCAGCACTGCTCCATACACTCAACACTTCTCCAAACGATCAAAACTGCTCCAAACACTCAACACTGCTCCAAATGCTCCAACTGCTCCAAACGATCAACACTGCTCCAAACGAACAACACTGCACCAAACATTCAACACTGTTCCAAACACTCAACACTGCTCAATAAACTGAAAACTGATCAAACCCAGAACACGCATCTGAAACTGAACACTGCTCAAAACACCGAACACTGATCAACATTCTGAACACTACTCCCAACTCTGAACACTGTTCCAACTCTCAACACTGCCCCAATCTCTCAACACTGCTCCAATCTCTCAACACTGCTCCAATCTCACAACACTGCTCCAATCTCTCAACACTGCCCCAAACGCTCAACACTGCTCCAAACACTCAACACTGCTCCAAAAGATCAACACTGCTGCAAACGCTCAACATTGCTCCAAACGTTCAACACTGCTCCAAACGTTCAACACTGCTCCAACCGTCCAACACTGCTGCAAACGCTCAGCACTGCTCCGAACGCTCAACACTGCTACAAATGCTCAACACTGCTCCAAACGCTCAACACTGCTCCAAATGCTCAACACTGCTCCAAACGATCAACACTGCTCCAAACAATCAACACTGCTCCATAAGCTCAACACTGCTCCAAACACTCAACACTGCTCCAAACGGTCAACACTGTTCCAAACGCTCAACAATGCTCCAAACACTCAAAACTGGTCCAAAAGCTCAACAGTGCTCCAAACGCTAAACCCTGCTCCAAACGATCAACACTGCTCCAAACAATCTACACTGCTCCAAACAATCTATACTGCTCCAATCTCTCAACACTGCTCCAAACACTCAACACTGCTCCAAACACTCAACACTGCACCAAACACTCAACTCTGCTCCAAACGTTCAACACTGCTCCAAACACTCAACACTGCTCCAAACGTTCCACACAGTTTCAAATGCTCAGCACTGCTCCAAACTCTCAACACTGTTCCAAACGCTCAATATTGCTCCAAACACTCAACACTGATCAAAACACTGAACAATGCCACGAACATAAACACTGTTCCAAACCCTCAACACTGCTCAAAAAACTGATCACTAATCAAAGCACAGAACATTGCTCCAAACATGAAGACTGTTCAAAACACTGAACACAGCGCAAAACACTGAACACTGCTCCAACACTGAACACAGCTCCAACACTGAACACTGCTCCAATCTCTCAACACTACTCCAAATGCTCATCACAGCTCCAAATGCTCCAACTGCTCCAAACGATCAACACTGCTCAAAACGAACAACACTGCTCCAAACATTCAACACTGTTCCAAACACTCAACACTGCTCAATAAACTGAAAACTGATCAAACCCAGAACACGCATCTCAAACTGAACACTGCTCAAAACACCGAACACTGATCAACATTCTGAACACTGCTCCAAACTTTGAACACTACTCCCAACTCTGAACACTGATCCAACTCTCAACACTGCCCCAATCTCTCAACACTGCTCCAATCTCTCAACATTGCTCCAATCTCTCAACACTGCCCCAAACGCTCAACACTGCTCCAAACGCTCAACACTGCTCCAAGAGCTCAACACTGCTGAAAACGCTCAACAATGCTCCAAACGCTCAACACTGCTCCAAACGTTCAACACTGCTCCAAACGTCCAACACTGCTGCAAACGCTCAGCACTGCTCCGAACGCTCAACACTGCTACAAATGCTCAACACTGCTCCAAACGCTCAACACTGCTCCAAATGCTCAACACTGCTCCAAACGATCAACACTGCTCCAAACAATCAACACTACTCCAAAAGCTCAACACTGCTCCAAACGCTCAACACTGCTCCAAACGGTCAACACTGTTCCAAACGCTCAACAATGCTCCAAACACTCAAAACTGGTCCAAAAGCTCAACAGTGCTCCAAACGCTAAACCGTGCTGCAAACGATCAACACTGCTCCAAACAATCTACACTGCTCCAAACAATCTATACTGCTCCAATCTCTCAACACTGCTCCAAACACTCAACTCTGCTCCAAACGTTCAACACTGCTCCAAACACTCAACACTGCTCCAAACGTTCCACACAGTTTCAAGTGCTCAGCACTGCTCCAAACTCTCAACACTGTTCCAAACGCTCAATATTGCTCCAAACACTCAACACTGATCAAAACACTGAACAATGCCACGAACATAAACACTGTTCCAAACCCTCAACACTGCTCAAAAAACTGATCACTAATCAAAGCACAGAACATTGCTCCAAACATGAAGACTGTTCAAAACACTGAACACTGCGCAAAACACTGAACACTGCTCCAACACTGAACACTGCTCCAACACTGAACACTGCTCCAATCTCTCATCACTGCTCCAAATGCTCAACACTGCTCCAAACGCTCCAAAATTCCTTCAAACGCTCAACACTGCTCCAATCGCTTAACAATGCTCCAAACGAACAAGACTGCTCGAAACGCCCTACACTGCTCCAATCCCTCAACACTGCTCCAAACTCTGAGCACTGCTCCAAACACTCAACACTGCTCCAAACACTCAACAGTGCTCCAAAAGCTCAACACTGCTCCAATCTCACAACAATGCTCCAAACGCTCAACACTGTTCCAAACGCTCAACAGTGCTCCAAACATTCAAAACTGCTCCAATCTCTCAACACTGCTCCAAACACTCAACACTGCTCAAAACACTCAACACTGCTCCAAACAGTCAACACTGCTCCAAACGCTCAATAATGCTCCAAACGCTCAACAATGCTCCAAACGCTGAACACTGCTCCAAACGTTCAACGCTGCTCCAAAGGCTCAACCCTGCTCCAAACGCTCGACACTGCTCCAAACGCTCAACACTGCTCCCAACACTCAACACTGCTCCAAACGTTCAACACTGCTCCAAACACGCAACACTATTCCAAACGCTCAATACTGCTCCAAACACTCAACACTGATCAAAACACTGAACAATGCCACGAACATAAACACTGTCCCAAATGTTGAACACTGCTCCAAATCTCAACACTGCTCCCAACTCTGAACACTGCTCCAAACTCTCAGCACTGCTCCCAACTTTGAACACTGCTCCCAACTCTGAACACTGCTCCTCCTCTCAACACGGCTCCGAACTCTGAACACTGCTCCAAATCTCAACATTGCTCCCAACTCTGAACACTGCTCCAACTCTTAACAATGCTCACAACTCTGATCACTGATCTAAACGCACAACACTGCTCCAAACGCTCAACACTGCTCCAAACAATCAACACTGCTCCAAACGATCAACACTGCTCCAAACGATCAACACTGCTCCAAACACTCAACACTGCTCCAAACACTCAGCACTGCTCCCAACTTTGAACACTGCTCCCAACTCTGAACACTATTCCAACTCTCAGCACTGCTCCCAACTTGAAACACTGCTCCCAACTCTGAACACTGCTCCAACTCTCAACATTGCTCCCAACTCTGATCACTGCTCCAACTCTCAACACAGCTCTCAACTCTGAACACTGCTCTAAACTCACAACACTGCTCCAAAAACTCATCACTGCTCCAAACGGTGAACACTGATCCAAACGCTCAACACTGCTGCAAATGGTCAACACTACGCCAAACGCTCAACACTGCTCCAAACGATCAAGACTGCTCGAAACGCTCAACACTGCTCCAATCTCTCAACACTGCTCTCAACTCTGAGCACTGCTCCAAACGCTCAAAACTACTCCCAAAACTCAACACAGCTCCAAACACTCAACACTGCTCCAAACGCACAACAGTGCTCCAAACGATCAACACTGCTCCAAACAATCCACACTGCTCCAATCTCTCAACACTGCTCCAAACACGCAACACTGCTCCAAACACTCAACACTGCTCCAAACGGTCAACAATGCTCCAAACGCTCAACACTGCTCCAAACACTCAACACTGCTCCAAACGCTCAACACTGCTCCAAATGCTCAACACTGCTCCAAACGATCAACACTGCTCCAAACGAACAACCCTGCTACAAATGCTCGACACTGCTCCAAATGATTCAACACTTCTACAAACACACAATACTGCTCCAAAAACACAACACTGCTCCAAACACTCAACACTGCTCCAAATGATTCAACACTGCTCCAAACACTCAATACTGCTCCAAACACTCAACACTGCTCCAAATGCTCAACACTGCTCCAAACGCTCAACACTGCTACAAACGCTCAACACTGCTCCAAATGATTCAACACTGCTCCAAACACTCAACACTGCTCAAAACGCTCAACACTGCTCCAAACGCTCAACCCTGCTACAAACGCTCAACACTGCTCCAAATGATTCAACACTGCTCCAAACACTCAGCACTGCTTCAAACTCTCAACACTCTTCCAAGCGATCAATAATGCACCAGACACTCAACAATGATCAATGCACTGAACACTGCTATGAACATGAACACTGCTCAAAACACTGAAAACTGCTGGAAGCACTGAACACTGCTCAAAGCACTGAACACTGATCAAATCTCTGAACACTGATCCAATCTCGCAACACTGCTCGAATTTCTCAACACTGCACCAAACACTCAACACTGCTCCAAACGCTCAACACTGCTTCAAACGTTCAACACTGTTCGGAACGCTCAACTCGGCTCCAAACGTTCAACACTGCTCCAAACACTCAACACTGGTCCAAATGTTCAACACTGCTCCAAATGCTCAGCACTGCTCCATACGCTCAACACTGCTCCAAACACTCAACACTGCTCCAAACGTTCAACACTGTTTCAAATGCTCAGCACTGCTCCAAACGCTCAACACAGCTCCAAACACTCAACACTGATCAAAGCACCGAACAATGCCACGAACATAAAAACTGCTCCAAACGCTCAACACTACTCCAAACAGTCAACACTGCTCCACACGCTCAAGGCTACCCCAAACGGTCAACACTGCTCAAAACGATCAACACTGCTCCAAACGCTCGACACTGTTCCAAACACTCAACACTGCTCCAAATGCGCAACACTGCCATAAACGTTCAACATTGCTCCAAATGCTCAACACTACTCCAAACATTCAACACTGCACAAAATGCTCAACACTGCTCCTAATGCTCAACTCTGCTCCAAACGATCAACACTTCTCCAAACGCTCATCACAGCTCAGAAAACTGAACACAGCTCAAAGCACAGAAGATTGCTCCAAACATGAACACTGCTCAAAACACTGAACTCTGTGCAAAACTTTGAACACTGCTCCCAACTCTGAACACTGCACCCAACTCTGAACACTGCTCCAACTCTCAACACTGCTCCACACTCTTAACACTGCTCCAAAATGCTCAAGACTGCTCCAAATGCTCAACACTGCCCCAAACGTTCAACATTGCTCCAAACGCTCAACACTGCTCCAAACATTCAACACTGCACCAAATGCTCAACACTGCTCCAAATGCTCACCTCTGCTCCAAACACTCAACACTGCTCCAAACGATCAAGAATGCTGCTAAAGCTCAACCCTGTTCCAAACGCATAACACTGCTCCAAACGCTCAACACTGCTCCCATCTCTCAACACTGCTCCCAACGCACAACACTTCTCCAAACAATCAACACCGCTCAAAGCACAGAACATTGCTCCGAACAAGAACACTGTTCAAATCACTGAACACTGCGCAAAACATTGTACACTACTCCCAACTCTGAACACTGCTCCCAACTCTCAACACTGCTCCCAACTCTCAACACTGCTCCAAATGCTCAACACTGCTCCAAACGTTCAATACTGCTCCAAATGCTCAACACTGCACCAAACACTCAACACTGCTCCAAACGCTCAACACTGCTTCAAACGTTCAACGCTGCTCGGAACGCTCAACTCTGCTCCAAACGCTCAACACTGCTCCAAACACTCAACACTGCTCCAAATGTTCAACACTGCTCCAAATGCACAGCACTGCTCCATACGCTCAAAATTGCTCCAATCGTTCAACACAGCTCCAAATGCTCAGCACTGCTCCATACACTCAACACTTCTCCAAATGATCAAAACTGCTCCAAACACTCAACACTGCTCCAAACGCTCCAACTGCTCCAAACGATCAACACTGTTCCAAACGAACAACACTGCTCCAAACATTCAACACTGTTCCAAACACTCAACACTGCTCAATAAACTGAAAACTGATCAAACCCAGAACACGCATCTGAAACTGAACACTGCTCAAAACACCGAACACTGATCAACATTCTGAACACTGCTCCAAACTTTGAACACTACTCCCAACTCTGAACACTGATCCAACTCTCAGCACTGCCCCAATCTCTCAACACAGCTCCAATCTCTCAACACTGCCCCAAACGCTCAACACTGCTCCAAACGCTCAACACTGCTCCAAAAGCTCAACACTGCTGCAAACGCTCAACAATGCTCCAAACGCTCAACCATGCTCCAAACGTTCAACACTGCTCCAACCGTCCAACACTGCTCCAAACGTTCAGCACTGCTCCGAACGCTCAACACTGCTACAAATGCTCAACACTGCTCCAAACGCTCAACACTGCTCCAAATGCTCAACACTGCTCCAAACGATCAACACTGCTCCAAACAATCAACACTGCTCCAAAAGATCAACACTGCTCCAAACGCTCAACACTGCTCCAAACGGTCAACACTGTTCCAAACGCTCAACAATGCTCCAAACACTCAAAACTCGTCCAAAAGCTCAACAGTGCTCCAAACGCTAAACCCTGCTCCAAACGATCAACACTGCTCCAAACAATCTACACTGCTCCAAACAATCTATACTGCTCCAATCTCTCAACACTGCTCCAAACACTCAACACTGCACCAAACACTCAACACTGCTCCAAACACTCAACTCTGCTCCAAACGTTCAACACTGCTCCAAACACTCAACACTGCTCCAAACGTTCCACACAGTTTCAAATGCTCAGCACTGCTCCAAACTCTCAACACTGTTCCAAACGCTCAATATTGCTCCAAACACTCAACACTGATCAAAACACTGAACAATGCCACGAACATAAACACTTTTCCAAACCCTCAACACTGCTCAAAAAACAGATCACTAATCAAAGCACAGAACATTGCTCCAAACATGAAGACTGTTCAAAACACTGAACACAGCGCAAAACACTGAACACTGCTCCAACACTGAACAGTGCTCCAACACTGAACACTGCTCCAATCTCTCAACACTGCTCCAAATGCTCAACACTGCTCCAAACGCTCCAACATTGCTGCAAACGCTCAACACTGCTCCAATCGCTTAACAATGCTCCAAACGAACAAGACTGCTCGAAACGCCCTACACTGCTCTAATCCCTCAACACTGCTCCAAACTCTGAGCACTGCTCCAAACACTCAACACTGCTCCAAACACTCAACAGTGCTCCAAATGCTCAACACTGCTCCAATCTCACAACAATGCCCCAAACGCTCAACACTGCTTCAAACGATCAACACTGCTCCAAAAGCTCAACACTGCTGCAAACGCTCAACAATGCTCCAAACGCTCAACCCTGGTCCAAACGTTCAACACTGCTCCAACCGTCCAACACTGCTGCAAACGCTCAGCACTGCTCCGAACGCTCAACACTGCTACAAATGCTCAACACTGCTCCAAACGCTCAACACTGCTCCAATCGCTTAACAATGCTCCAAACGAACAAGACTGCTCGAAACGCCCTACACTGCTCCAATCCCTCAACACTGCTCCAAACTCTGAACACTGCTCCAAACACTCAACACTGAACAAAACACTGAACAATGCCACGAACAGAAACACTGTCCCAAATGTTGAACACTGCTCCAAATCTCAACACTGCTCCCAACTCTGAACACTGCTCCAAACGCTCAGCACTGCTCCCAACTTTGAACACTGCTCCCAACTCAGAACACTGCTCCAACTCTCAACAATGCTCACAACTCTGATCACTGATCTAAACGCACAACACTGCTCCAAACGCTCAACACTGCTCCAAACAATCAACACTGCTCCAAACGATCAACACTGCTCCAAATGATCAACACTGCTCCAAACAATCTACACTGCTCCAATCTCTCAACACTGCTCCAAACTCTGATACTGCTCCAAACACTCAACACTGCTCCAAACACTCAGCACTGCTCCCAACTTTGAACACTGCTCCCAACTCTGAACACTACTCCAACTCTCAGCACTGCTCCCAACTTGAAACACTGCTACGAACTCTGAACACTGCTCCAACTCTCAACACAGCTCTCAACTCTGAACACTGCTCTAAACTCACAACACTGCTCCAAAAACTCAACACTGCTCCAAACGGTGAACACTGATCCAAACTCTCAACACTGCTGCAAATGGTCAACACTACGCCAAACGCTCAACACTGCTCCAAACGATCAAGACTGCTCGAAAGGCTCAACACTGCTCCAATCTCTCAACACTGCTCCAAACTCTGAGCACTGCTCCAAACGCTCAAAACTACTCCCAAAACTCAACACAGCTCCAAACGCTCAACACTGCTCCAAACACTCAACACTGATCAAAACACCGAACAATGCCACGAACATAAAAACTGTTCCAAATGCTCATCACTGCTCCAAACGCTCAACACTGCTCCAAAAGCTCAACACTGCTCCAAACGATCAACACTGCTCCAAACGCTCAACACTGATCCAATCTCTTAACTCAGCTCCAAACTCTGAGCACTGCTCCAAATGCTCAACACAACTCCAAACAGTCAACACTGATCCACTCTCTCAACACTGCTCCAAACACTCAACACTGCTCCAAACACACAACACTGCTCCAAACACTCAACACTGCTCCAAACAGTCAACCATGCTCCAAACGCTCAACACTGCTCCAAACGCTCAACACTGCTCCAAACGTTCAACCCTGCTCCAAATGCTCAAACCTGCTCCAAACGCTCATCACTGCTCCAAACGTTCAACCCTGCTCCAAATGCTCAAACCTGCTCCAAACGCTCATCACTGCTCCAAACGCTCAACCCTGCTCCCAAAACTCAACACTGCTCCAAACGTTCATCACTGCTCCAAATGCTCAGCACTGTTCCAAACGCTCAACACTGTTCCAAACGCTTAACACTGCTCCAAACCGTCAACACTGCTCCAAACGATCAACACTGCTCCAAACGCTCAAAAATGCTCCAAACGCTCAACAATGCTCCAAACGCTGAACACTGCTCCAAACGTTCAGCGCTGATCCAAAGGCTGCTCCGAACAATCAACACTGATCAAAACACTGAACAATGCCACGAACATAAACATTGTCCCAAACTTTGAACACTGCTCCCAACTCTCGGCACTGCTCCCAACTTTGAACACTGCTCCAAACTCTGAACACTGCTCCAAATCTCAACATTGCTCCCAACTCTGAACACTGCTCCAACTCTCAAAACAGCTCCCAACTATGAACACTGCTCTAATTGCACAACAGTGCTCCAAACGCTCAACACTGCTCCAAACGCACAACAGTGCTCCAAACGATCAACACTGCTCCAAACAATCAACACTGCTCCAATCTCTCAACCCTGCTGCAAACACTCAACACTGCTCCAAACACTCAACACTGCTCCAAACGGTCAGCAATGCTCCAAACGCTCAACACTGCTCCAAACTCTCAACACTGCTCCAAACGCTCAACACTGCTCCAAATGCTCAACACTGCTCCAAACGCTCAACACTGCTCCAAAGGCACAACCCTGCTACAAACGCTCGACACTGCTCCAAATGATTCAACACTGCTCCAAACACACAATACTGCTCCAAACATTCAACACTGCTGCAAACACTCAAAACTGCTCCAAATGATTCAACACTGCTCCAAACACTCAACACTGCTCCAAACACACAACACTGCTCCAAACACTCAACACTGCTCCAAACACTCAACACTGCTCCAAATGATTCAACACTGCTCCAAACGCTCAACACTGCTCCAAACACACAACACTGCTCCAAACACTCAACACTGCTCCAAACACTCAACACTGCTCCAAATGATTCAACACTGCTCCAAACACCCAATACTGCTCCAAACACTCAACACTGCTCCAAACACTCAACACTGCTCCAAATGCTCAACACTGCTCCAAACGCTCAACCCTGCTACAAACGCTCAACACTGCTCCAAATGATTCAACACTGCTCCAAACACTCAACACTGCTCAAAACGATCAACACTGCTCCAAACGCTCAACCCTGCTACAAACGCTCAACACTGCTCCAAATGATTCAACACTGCTCCAAACACTCAACACTGCTTCAAACTCTCAACACTCTTCCAAGCGATCAATAATGCACCAGACACTCAACAATGATCAATGCACTGAACACTGCTATGAACATGAACTGCTGGAAGCACTGAACACTGCTCAAAGCACTGAACACTGATCAAATCTCTGAACACTGTTCCAATCTCGCAACACTGCTCGAATTTCTCAACACTGCACCAAACACTCAACACTGCTCCAAACGCTCAACACTGCTTCAAACGTTCAACACTGCTCGGGACGCTCAACTCGGCTCCAAACGTTCAACACTGCTCCAAACACTCAACACTCCTCAAATGTTCAACACTGCTCCAAATGCTCAGCACTGCTCCATACGCTCAACACTGCTCCAAACACTCAACACTGCTCCAAACGTTCAACACTGTTTCAAATGCTCAGCACTGCTCTAAACGCTCAACACAGCTCCAAACAATCAACACTGATCAGAGCACCGAACAATGCCACGAACATAAAAACTGTTCCAAATGCTCAACACTGCTCCAAACGCTCAACACTGCTCCAAAAGCTCAACACTGCTCCAAACGGTCAACACTGCTCAAAATGATTCAACACTGCTTCAAACACTCAACACTGCTCCAAATGCTCAACACTGCTCCAAATGCTCAACACTGCTCCAAATGCTCAACACTGCTCCAAACGCTCAACACTGCTCCAAACACTCAACACTGCTCCAAACACTCAACACTGCTCCAAATGATTCAACACTGCTCCAAACACTCAATACTGCTCCAAACACTCAACACTGCTCCAAACACTCAACACTGCTCCAAATGCTCAACACTGCTCCAAACGCTCAACACTGCTACAAACGCTCAACACTGCTCCAAATGATTCAACACTGCTCCAAACACTCAACACTGCTCAAAACGCTCAACACTGCTCCAAACGCTCAACCCTGCTACAAACGCTCAACACTGCTCCAAATGATTCAACACTGCTCCAAACACTCAACACTGCTTCAAACTCTCAACACTTTTCCAAACGATCAATAATGCACCAGACACTCAACAATGATCAATGCACTGAACACTGCTATGAACATGAACACTGCTCAAAACACTGAAAACTGCTGGAAGCACTGAACACTGCTCAAAGCACTGAACACTGATCAAATCTCTGAACACTGTTCCAATCTCGCAACACTGCTCGAATTTCTCAACACTGCACCAAACACTCAACACTGCTCCAAACGCTCAACACTGCTTCAAACGTTCAACACTGTTCGGAACGCTCAACTCGGCTCCAAACGTTCAACACTGCTCCAAACACTCAACACTGGTCCAAATGTTCAACACTGCTCCAAATGCTCAGCACTGCTCCATACGCTCAACACTGCTCCAAACACTCAACACTGCTCCAAACGTTCAACACTGTTTCAAATGCTCAGCACTGCTCCAAACGCTCAACACAGCTCCAAACACTCAACACTGATCAAAGCACCGAACAATGCCACGAACATAAAAACTGCTCCAAACGCTCAACACTACTCCAAACAGTCAACACTGCTCCACACGCTCAAGGCTACCCCAAACGGTCAACACTGCTCAAAACGATCAACACTGCTCCAAACGCTCGACACTGTTCCAAACACTCAACACTGCTCCAAATGCGCAACACTGCCATAAACGTTCAACATTGCTCCAAATGCTCAACACTACTCCAAACATTCAACACTGCACAAAATGCTCAACACTGCTCCTAATGCTCAACTCTGCTCCAAACGATCAACACTTCTCCAAACGCTCATCACAGCTCAGAAAACTGAACACAGCTCAAAGCACAGAAGATTGCTCCAAACATGAACACTGTTCAAAACACTGAACTCTGTGCAAAACTTTGAACACTGCTCCCAACTCTGAACACTGCACCCAACTCTGAACACTGCTCCAACTCTCAACACTGCTCCACACTCTTAACACTGCTCCAAAAGCTCAAGACTGCTCCAAATGCTCAACACTGCCCCAAACGTTCAACATTGCTCCAAACGCTCAACACTGCTCCAAACATTCAACACTGCACCAAATGCTCAACACTGCTCCAAACGATCAAGAATGCTGCTAAAGCTCAACCCTGTTCCAAACGCATAACACTGCTCCAAACGCTCAACACTGCTCCCATCTCTCAACACTGCTCCCAACGCACAACACTTCTCCAAACACTCAACACCGCTCAAAGCACAGAACATTGCTCCGAACAAGAACACTGTTCAAATCACTGAACACTGCGCAAAACATTGTACACTGCTCCCAACTCTGAACACTGCTCCCAACTCTCAACACTGCTCCCAACTCTCAACACTGCTCCAAATGCTCAACACTGCTCCAAACGCTCAACACTGCTCCAAACGCTCAACACTGCACCAAACACTCAACACTGCTCCAAACGCTCAACACTGCTTCAAACGTTCAACACTGCTCGGAACGCTCAACTCTGCTCCAAACGCTCAACACTGCTCCAAACACTCAACACTGCTCCAAATGTTCAACACTGCTCCAAATGCACAGCACTGCTCCATACGCTCAAAATTGCTCCAATCGTTCAACACAGCTCCAAATGCTCAGCACTGCTCCATACACTCAACACTTCTCCAAACGATCAAAACTGCTCCAAACACTCAACACTGCTCCAAATGCTCCAACTGCTCCAAACGATCAACACTGTTCCAAACGAACAACACTGCTCCAAACATTCAACACTGTTCCAAACACTCAACTCTGCTCAATAAACTGAAAACTGATCAAACCCAGAACATGCATCTGAAACTGAACACTGCTCAAAACACCGAACACTGATCAACATTCTGAACACTGCTCCAAACTTTGAACACTACTCCCAACTCTGAACACTGATCCAACTCTCAACACTGCCCCAATCTCTCAACACTGCTCCAATCTCTCAACACTGCTCCAATCTCTCAACACTGCCCCAAACGCTCAACAATGCTCCAAACGCTCAACCATGCTCCAAACGTTCAACACTGCTCCAACCGTCCAACACTGCTCCAAACGCTCAGCACTGCTCCGAACGCTCAACACTGCTACAAATGCTCAACACTGCTCCAAACGCTCAACACTGCTCCAAATGCTCAACACTGCTCCAAACGATCAACACTGCTCCAAACAATCAACACTGCTCCAAAAGCTCAAAACTGCTCCAAACGCTCAACACTGCTCCAAACGGTCAACACTGCTCCAAACGCTCAACAATGCTCCAAACACTCAAAACTGGTCCAAAAGCTCAACAGTGCTCCAAACGCTAAACCCTGCTCCAAACGATCAACACTGCTCCAAACAATCTACACTGCTCCAAACAATCTATACTGCTCCAATCTCTCAACACTGCTCCAAACACTCAACACTGCACCAAACACTCAACACTGCTCCAAACACTCAACTCTGCTCCAAACGTTCAACACTGCTCCAAACACTCAACACTGCTCCAAACGTTCCACACAGTTTCAAATGCTCAGCACTGCTCCAAACTCTCAACACTGTTCCAAACGCTCAATATTGCTCCAAACACTCAACACTGATCAAAACACTGAACAATGCAACGAACATAAACACTGTTCCAAACCCTCAACACTGCTCAAAAAACAGATCACTAATCAAAGCACAGAACATTGCTCCAAACATGAAGACTGTTCAAAACACTGAACACAGCGCAAAACACTGAACACTGCTCCAACACTGAACAGTGCTCCAACACTGAACACTGCTCCAATCTCTCAACACTGCTCCAAATGCTCAACACTGCTCCAAACGCTCCAACATTGCTGCAAACGCTCAACACTGCTCCAATCGCTAAACAATGCTCCAAACGAACAAGACTGCTCGAAACGCCCTACACTGCTCTAATCCCTCAACACTGCTCCAAACTCTGAGCACTGCTCCAAACACTCAACACTGCTCCAAACACTCAACAGTGCTCCAAAAGCTCAACACTGCTCCAATCTCACAACAATGCCCCAAACGCTCAACACTGCTCCAAACGCTCAACACTGCTCCAAAAGCTCAACACTGCTGCAAACGCTCAACAATGCTCCAAACGCTCAACCCTGGTCCAAACGTTCAACACTGCTCCAACCGTCCAACACTGCTGCAAACGCTCAGCACTGCTCCGAACGCTCAACACTGCTACAAATGCTCAACACTGCTCCAAACGCTCAACACTGCTCCAATCGCTTAACAATGCTCCAAACGAACAAGACTGCTCGAAACGCCCTACACTGCTCCAATCCCTCAACACTGCTCCAAACTCTGAACACTGCTCCAAACACTCAACACTGATCAAAACACTGAACAATGCCACGAACAGAAACACTGTCCCAAATGTTGAACACTGCTCCAAATCTCAACACTGCTCCCAACTCTGAACACTGCTCCAAACGCTCAGCACTGCTCCCAACTTTGAACACTGCTCCCAACTCAGAACACTGCTCCAACTCTCAACAATGCTCACAACTCTGATCACTGATCTAAACGCACAACACTGCTCCAAACGCTCAACACTGCTCCAAACAATCAACACTGCTCCAAACGATCAACACTGCTCCAAATGATCAACACTGCTCCAAACAATCTACACTGCTCCAATCTCTCAACACTGCTCCAAACTCTGATACTGCTCCAAACACTCAACACTGCTCCAAACACTCAGCACTGCTCCCAACTTTGAACACTGCTCCCAACTCTGAACACTACTCCAACTCTCAGCACTGCTCCCAACTTGAAACACTGCTACCAACTCTGAACACAGCTCCAACTCTCAACACAGCTCTCAACTCTGAACACTGCTCTAAACTCACAACACTGCTCCAAAAACTCAACACTGCTCCAAACGGTGAACACTGATCCAAACGCTCAACACTGCTGCAAATGGTCAACACTACGCCAAATGCTCAACACTGCTCCAAACGATCAAGACTGCTCGAAACGCTCAACACTGCTCCAATCTCTTAACACTGCTCCAAACTCTGATCACTGCTCCAAACGCTCAAAACTACTCCCAAAACTCAACACAGCTCCAAACGCTCAACACTGCTCCAAACGCACAACAGTGCTCCAAACAATCAACACTGCTCCAAACAATCCACACTGCTCCAATCTCTCAACACTGCTCCAAACACTCAAGACTGCTCCAAACGGTCAACAATGCTCCAAACGCTCAACACTGCTCCAAACACTCAACACTGCTCCAAACGCTCAACACTGCTCCAAATGCTCAACACTGCTCCAAACGATCAACACTACTCCAAACGCACAACCCTGCTACAAACGCTCGACACTGCTCCAAATGATTCAACACTTCTACAAACACACAATACTGCTCCAAACACACAACACTGCTCCAAACACTCAACACTGCTCCAAATGATTCAACACTGCTCCAAACACTCAACACTGCTCCAAACACTCAACACTGCTCCAAATGCTCAACACTGCTCCAAACGCTCAAACCTGCTACAAACGCTCAACACTGCTCCAAATGATTCAACACTGCTCCAAACACTCAACACTGCTCCAAACGCTCAAGACTGCTGCAAATGCTCAACACTGCTCCAAACACTCAACACTGATCAAAACACCGAACAATGCCACGAACATAAAAACTGTTCCAAATGCTCATCACTGCTCCAAACGCTCAACACTGCTCCAAAAGCTCAACACTGATCCAATCTCTTAACTCAGCTCCAAACTCTGAGCACTGCTCCAAATGCTCAACACAACTCCAAACAGTCAACACTGCTCCACTCTCTCAACACTGCTCCAAACACTCAACACTGCTCCAAACACACAACACTGCTCCAAACACTCAACACTGCTCCAAACAGTCAACCATGCTCCAAACGCTCAACACTGCTCCAAACGCTCAACACTGCTCCAAACGTTCAACCCTGCTCCAAATGCTCAAACCTGCTCCAAACGCCCATCACTGCTCCAAACGCTCAACCCTGCTCCCAAAACTCAACACTGCTCCAAACGTTCATCACTGCTCCAAATGCTCAGCACTGCTCCAAACGCTCAACACTGTTCCAAACGCTTAACACTGCTCCAAACCGTCAACACTGCTCCAAACGGTCAACACTGTTCCAAACGCTCAACAATGCTCCAAACACTCAAAACTCGTCCAAAAGCTCAACAGTGCTCCAAACGCTAAACCCTGCTCCAAACGATCAACACTGCTCCAAACAATCTACACTGCTCCAAACAATCTATACTGCTCCAATCTCTCAACACTGCTCCAAACACTCAACACTGCACCAAACACTCAACACTGCTCCAAACACTCAACTCTGCTCCAAACGTTCAACACTGCTCCAAACACTCAACACTGCTCCAAACGTTCCACACAGTTTCAAATGCTCAGCACTGCTCCAAACTCTCAACACTGTTCCAAACGCTCAATATTGCTCCAAACACTCAACACTGATCAAAACACTGAACAATGCCACGAACATAAACACTTTTCCAAACCCTCAACACTGCTCAAAAAACAGATCACTAATCAAAGCACAGAACATTGCTCCAAACATGAAGACTGTTCAAAACACTGAACACAGCGCAAAACACTGAACACTGCTCCAACACTGAACAGTGCTCCAACACTGAACACTGCTCCAATCTCTCAACACTGCTCCAAATGCTCAACACTGCTCCAAACGCTCCAAC
This sequence comes from Cetorhinus maximus, assembly GCF_964194155.1. Classification (NCBI taxonomy): domain Eukaryota; kingdom Metazoa; phylum Chordata; class Chondrichthyes; order Lamniformes; family Cetorhinidae; genus Cetorhinus; species Cetorhinus maximus. The sequence continues at coordinate 173,398,412 of NC_135882.1, read as the reverse complement.
ATTGCTGCAAACGCTCAACACTGCTCCAATCGCTTAACAATGCTCCAAACGAACAAGACTGCTCGAAACGCCCTACACTGCTCTAATCCCTCAACACTGCTCCAAACTCTGAGCACTGCTCCAAACACTCAACACTGCTCCAAACACTCAACAGTGCTCCAAATGCTCAACACTGCTCCAATCTCACAACAATGCCCCAAACGCTCAACACTGCTTCAAACGATCAACACTGCTCCAAAAGCTCAACACTGCTGCAAACGCTCAACAATGCTCCAAACGCTCAACCCTGGTCCAAACGTTCAACACTGCTCCAACCGTCCAACACTGCTGCAAACGCTCAGCACTGCTCCGAACGCTCAACACTGCTACAAATGCTCAACACTGCTCCAAACGCTCAACACTGCTCCAATCGCTTAACAATGCTCCAAACGAACAAGACTGCTCGAAACGCCCTACACTGCTCCAATCCCTCAACACTGCTCCAAACTCTGAACACTGCTCCAAACACTCAACACTGAACAAAACACTGAACAATGCCACGAACAGAAACACTGTCCCAAATGTTGAACACTGCTCCAAATCTCAACACTGCTCCCAACTCTGAACACTGCTCCAAACGCTCAGCACTGCTCCCAACTTTGAACACTGCTCCCAACTCAGAACACTGCTCCAACTCTCAACAATGCTCACAACTCTGATCACTGATCTAAACGCACAACACTGCTCCAAACGCTCAACACTGCTCCAAACAATCAACACTGCTCCAAACGATCAACACTGCTCCAAATGATCAACACTGCTCCAAACAATCTACACTGCTCCAATCTCTCAACACTGCTCCAAACTCTGATACTGCTCCAAACACTCAACACTGCTCCAAACACTCAGCACTGCTCCCAACTTTGAACACTGCTCCCAACTCTGAACACTACTCCAACTCTCAGCACTGCTCCCAACTTGAAACACTGCTACGAACTCTGAACACTGCTCCAACTCTCAACACAGCTCTCAACTCTGAACACTGCTCTAAACTCACAACACTGCTCCAAAAACTCAACACTGCTCCAAACGGTGAACACTGATCCAAACTCTCAACACTGCTGCAAATGGTCAACACTACGCCAAACGCTCAACACTGCTCCAAACGATCAAGACTGCTCGAAAGGCTCAACACTGCTCCAATCTCTCAACACTGCTCCAAACTCTGAGCACTGCTCCAAACGCTCAAAACTACTCCCAAAACTCAACACAGCTCCAAACGCTCAACACTGCTCCAAACACTCAACACTGATCAAAACACCGAACAATGCCACGAACATAAAAACTGTTCCAAATGCTCATCACTGCTCCAAACGCTCAACACTGCTCCAAAAGCTCAACACTGCTCCAAACGATCAACACTGCTCCAAACGCTCAACACTGATCCAATCTCTTAACTCAGCTCCAAACTCTGAGCACTGCTCCAAATGCTCAACACAACTCCAAACAGTCAACACTGATCCACTCTCTCAACACTGCTCCAAACACTCAACACTGCTCCAAACACACAACACTGCTCCAAACACTCAACACTGCTCCAAACAGTCAACCATGCTCCAAACGCTCAACACTGCTCCAAACGCTCAACACTGCTCCAAACGTTCAACCCTGCTCCAAATGCTCAAACCTGCTCCAAACGCTCATCACTGCTCCAAACGTTCAACCCTGCTCCAAATGCTCAAACCTGCTCCAAACGCTCATCACTGCTCCAAACGCTCAACCCTGCTCCCAAAACTCAACACTGCTCCAAACGTTCATCACTGCTCCAAATGCTCAGCACTGTTCCAAACGCTCAACACTGTTCCAAACGCTTAACACTGCTCCAAACCGTCAACACTGCTCCAAACGATCAACACTGCTCCAAACGCTCAAAAATGCTCCAAACGCTCAACAATGCTCCAAACGCTGAACACTGCTCCAAACGTTCAGCGCTGATCCAAAGGCTGCTCCGAACAATCAACACTGATCAAAACACTGAACAATGCCACGAACATAAACATTGTCCCAAACTTTGAACACTGCTCCCAACTCTCGGCACTGCTCCCAACTTTGAACACTGCTCCAAACTCTGAACACTGCTCCAAATCTCAACATTGCTCCCAACTCTGAACACTGCTCCAACTCTCAAAACAGCTCCCAACTATGAACACTGCTCTAATTGCACAACAGTGCTCCAAACGCTCAACACTGCTCCAAACGCACAACAGTGCTCCAAACGATCAACACTGCTCCAAACAATCAACACTGCTCCAATCTCTCAACCCTGCTGCAAACACTCAACACTGCTCCAAACACTCAACACTGCTCCAAACGGTCAGCAATGCTCCAAACGCTCAACACTGCTCCAAACTCTCAACACTGCTCCAAACGCTCAACACTGCTCCAAATGCTCAACACTGCTCCAAACGCTCAACACTGCTCCAAAGGCACAACCCTGCTACAAACGCTCGACACTGCTCCAAATGATTCAACACTGCTCCAAACACACAATACTGCTCCAAACATTCAACACTGCTGCAAACACTCAAAACTGCTCCAAATGATTCAACACTGCTCCAAACACTCAACACTGCTCCAAACACACAACACTGCTCCAAACACTCAACACTGCTCCAAACACTCAACACTGCTCCAAATGATTCAACACTGCTCCAAACGCTCAACACTGCTCCAAACACACAACACTGCTCCAAACACTCAACACTGCTCCAAACACTCAACACTGCTCCAAATGATTCAACACTGCTCCAAACACCCAATACTGCTCCAAACACTCAACACTGCTCCAAACACTCAACACTGCTCCAAATGCTCAACACTGCTCCAAACGCTCAACCCTGCTACAAACGCTCAACACTGCTCCAAATGATTCAACACTGCTCCAAACACTCAACACTGCTCAAAACGATCAACACTGCTCCAAACGCTCAACCCTGCTACAAACGCTCAACACTGCTCCAAATGATTCAACACTGCTCCAAACACTCAACACTGCTTCAAACTCTCAACACTCTTCCAAGCGATCAATAATGCACCAGACACTCAACAATGATCAATGCACTGAACACTGCTATGAACATGAACTGCTGGAAGCACTGAACACTGCTCAAAGCACTGAACACTGATCAAATCTCTGAACACTGTTCCAATCTCGCAACACTGCTCGAATTTCTCAACACTGCACCAAACACTCAACACTGCTCCAAACGCTCAACACTGCTTCAAACGTTCAACACTGCTCGGGACGCTCAACTCGGCTCCAAACGTTCAACACTGCTCCAAACACTCAACACTCCTCAAATGTTCAACACTGCTCCAAATGCTCAGCACTGCTCCATACGCTCAACACTGCTCCAAACACTCAACACTGCTCCAAACGTTCAACACTGTTTCAAATGCTCAGCACTGCTCTAAACGCTCAACACAGCTCCAAACAATCAACACTGATCAGAGCACCGAACAATGCCACGAACATAAAAACTGTTCCAAATGCTCAACACTGCTCCAAACGCTCAACACTGCTCCAAAAGCTCAACACTGCTCCAAACGGTCAACACTGCTCAAAATGATTCAACACTGCTTCAAACACTCAACACTGCTCCAAATGCTCAACACTGCTCCAAATGCTCAACACTGCTCCAAATGCTCAACACTGCTCCAAACGCTCAACACTGCTCCAAACACTCAACACTGCTCCAAACACTCAACACTGCTCCAAATGATTCAACACTGCTCCAAACACTCAATACTGCTCCAAACACTCAACACTGCTCCAAACACTCAACACTGCTCCAAATGCTCAACACTGCTCCAAACGCTCAACACTGCTACAAACGCTCAACACTGCTCCAAATGATTCAACACTGCTCCAAACACTCAACACTGCTCAAAACGCTCAACACTGCTCCAAACGCTCAACCCTGCTACAAACGCTCAACACTGCTCCAAATGATTCAACACTGCTCCAAACACTCAACACTGCTTCAAACTCTCAACACTTTTCCAAACGATCAATAATGCACCAGACACTCAACAATGATCAATGCACTGAACACTGCTATGAACATGAACACTGCTCAAAACACTGAAAACTGCTGGAAGCACTGAACACTGCTCAAAGCACTGAACACTGATCAAATCTCTGAACACTGTTCCAATCTCGCAACACTGCTCGAATTTCTCAACACTGCACCAAACACTCAACACTGCTCCAAACGCTCAACACTGCTTCAAACGTTCAACACTGTTCGGAACGCTCAACTCGGCTCCAAACGTTCAACACTGCTCCAAACACTCAACACTGGTCCAAATGTTCAACACTGCTCCAAATGCTCAGCACTGCTCCATACGCTCAACACTGCTCCAAACACTCAACACTGCTCCAAACGTTCAACACTGTTTCAAATGCTCAGCACTGCTCCAAACGCTCAACACAGCTCCAAACACTCAACACTGATCAAAGCACCGAACAATGCCACGAACATAAAAACTGCTCCAAACGCTCAACACTACTCCAAACAGTCAACACTGCTCCACACGCTCAAGGCTACCCCAAACGGTCAACACTGCTCAAAACGATCAACACTGCTCCAAACGCTCGACACTGTTCCAAACACTCAACACTGCTCCAAATGCGCAACACTGCCATAAACGTTCAACATTGCTCCAAATGCTCAACACTACTCCAAACATTCAACACTGCACAAAATGCTCAACACTGCTCCTAATGCTCAACTCTGCTCCAAACGATCAACACTTCTCCAAACGCTCATCACAGCTCAGAAAACTGAACACAGCTCAAAGCACAGAAGATTGCTCCAAACATGAACACTGTTCAAAACACTGAACTCTGTGCAAAACTTTGAACACTGCTCCCAACTCTGAACACTGCACCCAACTCTGAACACTGCTCCAACTCTCAACACTGCTCCACACTCTTAACACTGCTCCAAAAGCTCAAGACTGCTCCAAATGCTCAACACTGCCCCAAACGTTCAACATTGCTCCAAACGCTCAACACTGCTCCAAACATTCAACACTGCACCAAATGCTCAACACTGCTCCAAACGATCAAGAATGCTGCTAAAGCTCAACCCTGTTCCAAACGCATAACACTGCTCCAAACGCTCAACACTGCTCCCATCTCTCAACACTGCTCCCAACGCACAACACTTCTCCAAACACTCAACACCGCTCAAAGCACAGAACATTGCTCCGAACAAGAACACTGTTCAAATCACTGAACACTGCGCAAAACATTGTACACTGCTCCCAACTCTGAACACTGCTCCCAACTCTCAACACTGCTCCCAACTCTCAACACTGCTCCAAATGCTCAACACTGCTCCAAACGCTCAACACTGCTCCAAACGCTCAACACTGCACCAAACACTCAACACTGCTCCAAACGCTCAACACTGCTTCAAACGTTCAACACTGCTCGGAACGCTCAACTCTGCTCCAAACGCTCAACACTGCTCCAAACACTCAACACTGCTCCAAATGTTCAACACTGCTCCAAATGCACAGCACTGCTCCATACGCTCAAAATTGCTCCAATCGTTCAACACAGCTCCAAATGCTCAGCACTGCTCCATACACTCAACACTTCTCCAAACGATCAAAACTGCTCCAAACACTCAACACTGCTCCAAATGCTCCAACTGCTCCAAACGATCAACACTGTTCCAAACGAACAACACTGCTCCAAACATTCAACACTGTTCCAAACACTCAACTCTGCTCAATAAACTGAAAACTGATCAAACCCAGAACATGCATCTGAAACTGAACACTGCTCAAAACACCGAACACTGATCAACATTCTGAACACTGCTCCAAACTTTGAACACTACTCCCAACTCTGAACACTGATCCAACTCTCAACACTGCCCCAATCTCTCAACACTGCTCCAATCTCTCAACACTGCTCCAATCTCTCAACACTGCCCCAAACGCTCAACAATGCTCCAAACGCTCAACCATGCTCCAAACGTTCAACACTGCTCCAACCGTCCAACACTGCTCCAAACGCTCAGCACTGCTCCGAACGCTCAACACTGCTACAAATGCTCAACACTGCTCCAAACGCTCAACACTGCTCCAAATGCTCAACACTGCTCCAAACGATCAACACTGCTCCAAACAATCAACACTGCTCCAAAAGCTCAAAACTGCTCCAAACGCTCAACACTGCTCCAAACGGTCAACACTGCTCCAAACGCTCAACAATGCTCCAAACACTCAAAACTGGTCCAAAAGCTCAACAGTGCTCCAAACGCTAAACCCTGCTCCAAACGATCAACACTGCTCCAAACAATCTACACTGCTCCAAACAATCTATACTGCTCCAATCTCTCAACACTGCTCCAAACACTCAACACTGCACCAAACACTCAACACTGCTCCAAACACTCAACTCTGCTCCAAACGTTCAACACTGCTCCAAACACTCAACACTGCTCCAAACGTTCCACACAGTTTCAAATGCTCAGCACTGCTCCAAACTCTCAACACTGTTCCAAACGCTCAATATTGCTCCAAACACTCAACACTGATCAAAACACTGAACAATGCAACGAACATAAACACTGTTCCAAACCCTCAACACTGCTCAAAAAACAGATCACTAATCAAAGCACAGAACATTGCTCCAAACATGAAGACTGTTCAAAACACTGAACACAGCGCAAAACACTGAACACTGCTCCAACACTGAACAGTGCTCCAACACTGAACACTGCTCCAATCTCTCAACACTGCTCCAAATGCTCAACACTGCTCCAAACGCTCCAACATTGCTGCAAACGCTCAACACTGCTCCAATCGCTAAACAATGCTCCAAACGAACAAGACTGCTCGAAACGCCCTACACTGCTCTAATCCCTCAACACTGCTCCAAACTCTGAGCACTGCTCCAAACACTCAACACTGCTCCAAACACTCAACAGTGCTCCAAAAGCTCAACACTGCTCCAATCTCACAACAATGCCCCAAACGCTCAACACTGCTCCAAACGCTCAACACTGCTCCAAAAGCTCAACACTGCTGCAAACGCTCAACAATGCTCCAAACGCTCAACCCTGGTCCAAACGTTCAACACTGCTCCAACCGTCCAACACTGCTGCAAACGCTCAGCACTGCTCCGAACGCTCAACACTGCTACAAATGCTCAACACTGCTCCAAACGCTCAACACTGCTCCAATCGCTTAACAATGCTCCAAACGAACAAGACTGCTCGAAACGCCCTACACTGCTCCAATCCCTCAACACTGCTCCAAACTCTGAACACTGCTCCAAACACTCAACACTGATCAAAACACTGAACAATGCCACGAACAGAAACACTGTCCCAAATGTTGAACACTGCTCCAAATCTCAACACTGCTCCCAACTCTGAACACTGCTCCAAACGCTCAGCACTGCTCCCAACTTTGAACACTGCTCCCAACTCAGAACACTGCTCCAACTCTCAACAATGCTCACAACTCTGATCACTGATCTAAACGCACAACACTGCTCCAAACGCTCAACACTGCTCCAAACAATCAACACTGCTCCAAACGATCAACACTGCTCCAAATGATCAACACTGCTCCAAACAATCTACACTGCTCCAATCTCTCAACACTGCTCCAAACTCTGATACTGCTCCAAACACTCAACACTGCTCCAAACACTCAGCACTGCTCCCAACTTTGAACACTGCTCCCAACTCTGAACACTACTCCAACTCTCAGCACTGCTCCCAACTTGAAACACTGCTACCAACTCTGAACACAGCTCCAACTCTCAACACAGCTCTCAACTCTGAACACTGCTCTAAACTCACAACACTGCTCCAAAAACTCAACACTGCTCCAAACGGTGAACACTGATCCAAACGCTCAACACTGCTGCAAATGGTCAACACTACGCCAAATGCTCAACACTGCTCCAAACGATCAAGACTGCTCGAAACGCTCAACACTGCTCCAATCTCTTAACACTGCTCCAAACTCTGATCACTGCTCCAAACGCTCAAAACTACTCCCAAAACTCAACACAGCTCCAAACGCTCAACACTGCTCCAAACGCACAACAGTGCTCCAAACAATCAACACTGCTCCAAACAATCCACACTGCTCCAATCTCTCAACACTGCTCCAAACACTCAAGACTGCTCCAAACGGTCAACAATGCTCCAAACGCTCAACACTGCTCCAAACACTCAACACTGCTCCAAACGCTCAACACTGCTCCAAATGCTCAACACTGCTCCAAACGATCAACACTACTCCAAACGCACAACCCTGCTACAAACGCTCGACACTGCTCCAAATGATTCAACACTTCTACAAACACACAATACTGCTCCAAACACACAACACTGCTCCAAACACTCAACACTGCTCCAAATGATTCAACACTGCTCCAAACACTCAACACTGCTCCAAACACTCAACACTGCTCCAAATGCTCAACACTGCTCCAAACGCTCAAACCTGCTACAAACGCTCAACACTGCTCCAAATGATTCAACACTGCTCCAAACACTCAACACTGCTCCAAACGCTCAAGACTGCTGCAAATGCTCAACACTGCTCCAAACACTCAACACTGATCAAAACACCGAACAATGCCACGAACATAAAAACTGTTCCAAATGCTCATCACTGCTCCAAACGCTCAACACTGCTCCAAAAGCTCAACACTGATCCAATCTCTTAACTCAGCTCCAAACTCTGAGCACTGCTCCAAATGCTCAACACAACTCCAAACAGTCAACACTGCTCCACTCTCTCAACACTGCTCCAAACACTCAACACTGCTCCAAACACACAACACTGCTCCAAACACTCAACACTGCTCCAAACAGTCAACCATGCTCCAAACGCTCAACACTGCTCCAAACGCTCAACACTGCTCCAAACGTTCAACCCTGCTCCAAATGCTCAAACCTGCTCCAAACGCCCATCACTGCTCCAAACGCTCAACCCTGCTCCCAAAACTCAACACTGCTCCAAACGTTCATCACTGCTCCAAATGCTCAGCACTGCTCCAAACGCTCAACACTGTTCCAAACGCTTAACACTGCTCCAAACCGTCAACACTGCTCCAAACGATCAACACTGCTCCAAACGCTCAAAAATGCTCCAAACGCTCAACAATGCTCCAAATGCTGAACACTGCTCCAAACGTTCAGCGCTGCTCCAAAGGCTGCTCCAAACACTCAACACTGATCAAAACACTGAACAATGCCACGAACATAAACATTGTCCCAAACGTTGAACACTGCTCCAACTCTCAACACTGCTCACAACTCTGAACACTGGTCCAAACGCTCAGCACTGCTCCAAACTTTGAACACTGCTCCCAACTCTCGGCACTGCTCCCAACTTTGAACACTGCTCCAAACTCTGAACACTGCTCCAAATCTCAACATTGCTCCCAAATCTGAACACTGCTCCAACTCTCAAAACAGCTCCCAACTATGAACACTGCTCTAATTGCACAACAGTGCTCCAAACGCTCAACACTGCTCCAAACGCACAACACTGCTCCAAACGCTCAATACTGCTCAAAACTCTCAACACTGATCAAAACACTGAACAATGCCACGAACATAAACACTGTCCCAAATGATGAACACTGCTCCAAATCTCAACACTGCTACCATCTCTGAACACTGCTCCAAACGCTCAGCACTGCTCCCAACTTTGAACACTGCTCCCAACTCTGAACACTGCTCCTCCTCTCAACACTGCTCCGAACTCTGAACACTGCTCCAACTCTCAACATTGCTCCCAACTCTGAACACTGCTCCAACTCTCAACAATGCTCCCAATTCTGATCACTGCTCTAAACGCACAACACTGCTCCAAACACTCAACACTGCTCCAAACACACAACACTGCTCCAAACACTCAACACTGCTCCAAACGGTCAACCATGCTCCAAACGCTCAACACTGCTCCAAACGCTCAACACTGCTCCAAACGTTCAACCCTGCTCCAAATGCTCAAAACTGCTCCAAACGCTCATCACTGCTCCAAACGCTCAACCCTGATCCCAACACTCAACACTGCTCCAAACGTTCAACACTGCTCCAAATGCTCAGCACTGCTCCAAACGCTCAACACTGTTCCAAACGCTCAATACTGCTCCAAACACTCAACACTGCTCGAAACACTCAACACTGCTCCAGATGGTAAATAATGCTCCAAACGCTCAACAATGCTCAAAACTCTGAACACTGCTCCAAACGTTCAACGCTGCTCCAAAGGCTCAACCCTGCTCCAAATGCTCAACACTGCTCCAAATGCTCAACACTCCTCCAAACACTCCAACATTGCTGCAAACGCTCAACAATGCTCCAAACGCTGAACACTGCTCCAAACGTTCAACGCTGCTCCAAAGGCTCAAACCTGCTCCAAACGCTCAACACTGTTCCAAACGCTCAATATTGCTCCAAACACTCAACACTGATCAAAACACTGAACAATGCCACGAACATAAACATTGTTCCAAACCCTCAACACTGCTCAAAGAACTGACCACTAATCAAAGCACAGAACATTACTCCAAACATGAAGACTGTTCAAAACACTGAACACAGCGCAAAACACTGAACACTGCTCCAACACTGAACACTGCTCCAATCTCTCAACACTGCTCCAAATGCTCAACACTGCTCCAAACGCTCCAACATTGCTGCAAACGCTCAACACTGCTCCAATCGCTTAACAATGCTCCAAACGATCAAGACTGCTCGAAACGCCCTACACTGCTCCAATCTCTCAACACTGCTCCAAACTCTGAGCACTGCTCCAAACACTCAACACTGCTCCAAACACTCAACAGTGCTCCAAAGGCTCAACACTGCTCCAATCTCTCAACACTGCTCCAAATGCTCAACACTGTTCCAAACGCTCAACACTGCTCCAAACAATCAACACTGCTCCAATCTCTCAACACTGCTCCAAGCACTGACCACTGCTCCAAACATTCAACACTGCTCCAAACGCTCAAAAATGCTCCAAACGCTCAACAATGCTCCAAACGCTGAACACTGCTCCAAACGTTCAGCGCTGCTCCAAAGGCTCAACCCTGCTCCAAACGCTCGACACTGCTCCAAACGCTCAACACTGCTCCCAACACTCAACACTGCTCCCAACACTCAACACTGCTCCAAACGTTCAACACTGCTCCACATTCTCAGCACTGCTCCAAACGCGCAACACTATTCCAAACGCTCAATACTGCTCAAAACTCTCAACACTGATCAAAACACTGAACAATGCCACGAACATAAACACTGTCCCAAATGATGAACACTGCTCCAAATCTCAACACTGCTACCATCTCTGAACACTGCTCCAAACGCTCAGCACTGCTCCCAACTTTGAACACTGCTCCCAACTCTGAACACTGCTCCTCCTCTCAACACTGCTCCGAACTCTGAACACTGCTCCAACTCTCAACATTGCTCCCAACTCTGAACACTGCTCCAACTCTCAACAATGCTCCCAATTCTGATCACTGCTCTAAACGCACAACACTGCTCCAAACACTCAACACTGCTCCAAACACACAACACTGCTCCAAACACTCAACACTGCTCCAAACGGTCAACCATGCTCCAAACGCTCAACACTGCTCCAAACGCTCAACACTGCTCCAAACGTTCAACCCTGCTCCAAATGCTCAAAACTGCTCCAAACGCTCATCACTGCTCCAAACGCTCAACCCTGATCCCAACACACAACACTGCTCCAAACGTTCAACACTGCTCCAAATGCTCAGCACTGCTCCAAACGCTCAACACTGTTCCAAACGCTCAATACTGCTCCAAACACTCAACACTGCTCGAAACACTCAACACTGCTCCAGATGGTAAATAATGCTCCAAACGCTCAACAATGCTCAAAACTCTGAACACTGCTCCAAACGTTCAACGCTGCTCCAAAGGCTCAACCCTGCTCCAAATGCTCAACACTGCTCCAAATGCTCAACACTCCTCCAAACACTCCAACATTGCTGCAAACGCTCAACAATGCTCCAAACGCTGAACACTGCTCCAAACGTTCAACGCTGCTCCAAAGGCTCAAACCTGCTCCAAACGCTCAACACTGTTCCAAACGCTCAATATTGCTCCAAACACTCAACACTGATCAAAACACTGAACAATGCCACGAACATAAACACTGTTCCAAACCCTCAACACTGCTCAAAGAACTGACCACTAATCAAAGCACAGAACATTACTCCAAACATGAAGACTGTTCAAAACACTGAACACAGCGCAAAACACTGAACACTGCTCCAACACTGAACACTGCTCCAATCTCTCAACACTGCTCCAAATGCTCAACACTGCTCCAAACGCTCCAACATTGCTGCAAACGCTCAACACTGCTCCAATCGCTTAACAATGCTCCAAACGATCAAGACTGCTCGAAACGCCCTACACTGCTCCAATCTCTCAACACTGCTCCAAACTCTGAGCACTGCTCCAAACACTCAACACTGCTCCAAACACTCAACAGTGCTCCAAAGGCTCAACACTGCTCCAATCTCTCAACACTGCTCCAAATGCTCAACACTGTTCCAAACGCTCAACACTGCTCCAAACAATCAACACTGCTCCAATCTCTCAACACTGCTCCAAGCACTGACCACTGCTCCAAACATTCAACACTGCTCCAAACGCTCAAAAATGCTCCAAACGCTCAACAATGCTCCAAACGCTGAACACTGCTCCAAACGTTCAGCGCTGCTCCAAAGGCTCAACCCTGCTCCAAACGCTCGACACTGCTCCAAACGTTCAACACTGCTCCACATTCTCAGCACTGCTCCAAACGCGCAACACTATTCCAAACGCTCAATACTGCTCAAAACTCTCAACACTGATCAAAACACTGAACAATGCCACGAACATAAACACTGTCCCAAATGATGAACACTGCTCCAAATCTCAACACTGCTACCATCTCTGAACACTGCTCCAAACGCTCAGCACTGCTCCCAACTTTGAACACTGCTCCCAACTCTGAACACTGCTCCTCCTCTCAACACTGCTCCGAACTCTGAACACTGCTCCAACTCTCAACATTGCTCCCAACTCTGAACACTGCTCCAACTCTCAACAATGCTCCCAATTCTGATCACTGCTCTAAACGCACAACACTGCTCCAAACACTCAACACTGCTCCAAACACACAACACTGCTCCAAACACTCAACACTGCTCCAAACGGTCAACCATGCTCCAAATGATCAACACTGCTCCAAACAATCTACACTGCTCCAATCTCTCAACACTGCTCCAAACTCTCATACTGCTCCAAACACCCAACACTGCTCCAAACACTCAGCACTGCTGCGAACTTTGAACACTGCTCCTAACTCTGAACACTACTCCAACTCTCAGCGCTGCTCCCAACTTGGAACACTGCTCCCAACTCTGAACACTGCTCCAACTCTCAACATTGCTCCCAACTATGATCACTGCTCCAACTCTCAACACAGCTCTCAACTCTGAACACTGCTCTAAACACACAACACTGCTACAAACGGTGAACACTGATCCAAACGCTCAACACTGCTGCAAATGGTCAACACTACGCCAAACGCTCAACACTGCTCCAAACGATCAAGACTGCTCGAAACGCTCAACACTGCTCCAATCTCTCAACACTGCTCCAAACTCTGAGCACTGCTCCAAACGCTCAAAACTACTCCCAAAACTCAACACAGCTCCAAACGCTCAACACTGCTCCAAACGCACAACAGTGCTCCAAACAATCAACACTGCTCCAAACAATCAACACTGCTCCAATCTCTCAACACTGCTCCAAACACTCAACACTGCTCCAAACACTCAACACTGCTCCAAACGGTCAGCAATGCTCCAAACGCTCAACACTGCTCCAAACTCTCAACACTGCTCCAAACGCTCAACACTGCTCCAAATGCTCAACACTGCTCCAAACGCTCAACACTGCTCCAAAGGCACAACCCTACTACAAACGCTCGACACTGCTCCAAATGATTCAACACTGCTCCAAACACACAATACTGCTCCAAACACTCAACACTGCTGCAAACACTCAAAACTGCTCCAAATGATTCAACACTGCTCCAAACACTCAACGCTGCTCCAAATGCTCAACACTGCTCCAAACACTCAACACTGCTCCAAACGCTCAACACTGCTCCAAACACTCAACACTGCTCCAAACACTCAACACTGCTCCAAACACTCAACACTGCTCCAAACACTCAACACTGCTTCAAACTCTCAACACTCTTCCAAGCAATCAATAATGCACCAGACACTCAACAATGATCAATGCACTGAACACTGCTATGAACATGAGCACTGCTCAAAACACTGAAAACTGCTGGAAGCACTGAACACTGCTCAAAGCACTGAACACTGATCAAATCTCTGAACACTGTTCCAATCTCGCAACACTGCTCGAATTTCTCAACACTGCACCAAACACTCAACACTGCTCCAAACGCTCAACATTGCTTCAAATGTTCAACACTGCTCGGAACGCTCAACTCGGCTCCAAACGTTCAGCACTGCTCCAAACACTCAACACTGCTCCAAATGTTCAACACTGCTCCAAATGCTCAGCACTGCTCCATACGCTCAACACTGCTCCAAACACTCAACACTGCTCCAAACGTTCAACACTGTTTCAAATGCTCAGCACTGCTCCAAACGCTCAACACAGCTCCAAACACTCAAAACTGATCAAAGCACCGAACAATGCCACGAACAAAAAAACTGTTCCAAATGCTCAACACTGCTCCAAACGCTCAACACTGCTCCAAAAGCTCAACACTGCTCCAAACGCTCAACACTGCTCCAAACGCTCAACACTGCTCCAAACGATCAAGACTGCTCGAAACGCTCAACACTGCTCCAAACGCTCAACCCTGATCCCAACACTCACACTGCTCCAAACGTTCAACACTGCTCCAAATGCTCAGCACTGCTCCAAACGCTCAACACTGTTCCAAAAGCTCAATACTGCTCCAAACACTCAACACTGCTCGAAACACTCAACACTGCTTCAGATGGTCAACAATGCTCCAAACGCTGAACACTGCTCCAAACGTTCAACGCTGCTCCAAAGGCTCAACACTGCTCCAAACGCTCAACACTGCTCCAAAAGCTCAACACTGCTCCAAACGCTCAACACTGCACCCAACACTCAACACTGCTCCAAACGTTCAACACTGCTCCAAATTCACAGCACTGCTCCAAACGCGCAACACTATTCCAAAAGCTCAATACTGCTCCAAACACTCAACACTGATCAAAACACTGAACAATGCCACGAACATAAACACTGTCCCAAATGTTGAACACTGCTCCAACTCTCAACACTGCTCCCAACTCTGAACACTGCTCCTCCTCTCAACACTGCTCCGAAATCTGATCACTGCTCCAACTCTCAACATTGCTCCCAACTCTGATCACTGCTCTAAACGCACAACACTGCTCCAAACGCTCAACACTGCTCCAAACAATCAACAGTGCTCCAAACGATCAACACTGCTCCAAATGCTCAACACTTCTCCAAACGCTCAACACTGCTCCAAACGCTCAACACTGCTCCAAACATTCATCCCTGCTCCAAACGCTCAACCCTGCTCCAAACGCTCAACACTGCTCCAAACGCTCAACACTGCTCCAAACGATCAAGACTGCTCCAAACACTCAACACTGCTCCAATCTCTCAACACAGCTCCATTCTCTCAACATTGTTCCTAACTCTGAGCACTGCTCCAAACGCTCAACACTGCTCCAAACACCAAACAGTGCTCCAAAATCTCAACACTGCTCCAAACGCTCAACATTGCTCCAAACGGTCAACACTGTTCCAAACGCTCAACACTGCTCCAAACACTCAAAACTGCTCCAAAAGCTCAACAGTGCACCAAACGCTCAACCTTGCTCCAACCGGCAACACTGCTCCAAACAAGCAACACTGCTCCAATCTCAAAACACTGCTCCAGAAACTCAACACTGCTCCAAATGATCAACATTGCCCCAAACGTTCAACATTGCTCCAGACGCTCAACACTGCTCCAAACATTCAACACTGCACCAAATGCTCAACACTGCTCCAAATTCTCAACTCTGCTCCAAACAATCAACACTGCTCCTAACGATCAACAATGCTGCTAAAGCTCAACCCTGCTACAAACGAATAACACTGCTCCAAACGCTCAACACAGCTCCCATCTTTCAACACTACTCCAAACGCACAACACTTCTCCAAACACTCAACACTCTTCATAGCACAGAACATTGCTCCGAACAAGAACACTGTTCAAATCACTGAAAACTGCTCCAAACAATCAACACTGCTCCAATCTCTCAACACTGCTCCAAACACTCAACACTGCTCCAAACGGTCAACCATGCTCCAAACGCTCAACACTGCTCCAAACGCTCAACACTGCTCCAAACGCTCAACACTGCTCCAAACGTTCAACCCTGCTCCAAATGCTCAAACCTGCTCCAAACGCTCATCACTGCTCCAAACGCTCAACACTGCTCCCAACAATCAACACTGCTCCAAACATTCAACACTGCTCCAAATGCTCAGCACTGCTCCAAACGCTCAACACTGTCCCAAACGCTCAATACTGCTCCAAACACTCAACACTGATCAAAACACTGAACATTGCCACGAACATAAACGTTGAACACTGCTCCAACTCTCAACACTGCTCCCAACTCTGAACACTGTTCCAACTCTCGGCACTGCTCCCAACTCTGAACACTGCTCCAACTCTCAACACAGCTCCCAACTCTAAACACTGCTCTAATTGCACAACAGTGCTCCAAACGCTCAACGCTGCTCCAAACGCTCAACACTGCTCCAAATGCTTAACACTGCTCCAAACGCTCAACACTGCTCCAAACGTTCAACGCTGCTCCAAATGCTCAACACTGCTCCAAACGCTTAACACTGCTCCAAACGATCAACACTGCTCCAAATGACCAACACTGCTCCAAACGCTCAACACTGCTCCAAACGATCAACACTGCTCAAAACGATTAACACTGCTCCAAACGATCAACACTGCTCCAAACGACCAACACTGCTCCAAATAATCTACGCTGCTCCAATCTCTCAACACTGCTCCAAACACTCAACACTGCTCCAAATCCTCAACACTGCTCCAAACACTCAACTCTGCTCCAAACGTTCAACCCTGCTCCAAACGCTCAACATTGCTCCAAACACACAACACTGCTCCAAACGTTCAACACAGCTTCAAATGCTCAGCAATGCTCCAAACGCTCAACACTGTTCCAAACGCTCAATTTTGCTCCAAACACTCAACACTGATCAAAACACTGAACAATGCCACGAACATAAACACTGTTCCCAACGCTCAACACTGCTCAAAAAACTGATCACTAATCAAAGCACAGAACATTGCTCCAAACATGAAGACTGTTCAAAACACTGAACACTGCGCAAAACACTGAACATGCTCCAACACTGAACACTGCTCCAAATCTCAACACTGCTCCAAACGCTCCAACATTGCTGCAAACGCTCAACACTGCTCCAATCGCTTAACAATGCTCCAAACGATCAAGACTGCTCGAAAAGCCCAACACTGCTCCATCTCTCAACACTGTTCCAAACTCTGAGCACTGCTTCAAACGCTCAACACTGCTCCAAACACTCAACACTGCTCCAAACGCTCAACCATGCTCCAAACGGTCAACACTGCTGCAAACAATCAACACTGCTCCAATCTCTCAACACTGCTCCAAACTCTGAGCACTGCTCCAAACGCTCAACACTGCTCCAAACACTCAACACTGCTCCAAACGGTCAACAATGCTCCAAACGCACAACAATGCTCCAAACGCTCAACACTGCTCCAAACGTTCAACCCTGCTCCAAATACTCAACCCTGCTCCAAACGTTCAACACAGCACCAAATGCTCAGCACTGCTCCAAACGCTAAACACTGTACCAAACGCTCAATATTGCTCCAAACACTCAACACTGATCAAAACACTGAACAATGCCATGAACATAAACACTGTTCCAAACGCTCAACACTGCTCAAAAAACTGATCACTAATCAAAGCTCAGAACATTGTCCAGACATGAAGACTGATCAAAACACTGAACACTGCGCAAAACTCTGAACACTGCTCCAACGCTCAACACTGCTCAAATCTCTCAACACTGCTCCAAACGCTCAACACTTCTCCAAACACTCAACACTGCTCCAAACAATCAACACTGCTCCAATCTCTCAACACTGCTCCAAACACTCAACACTGCTCCAAATGGTCAACAATGCTCCAAACGCTCAACAATGCACCAAACGCTGAACACTGCTCCAAACGTTCAACGCTGCTCCAAAGGCTCAACACTGCTCCAAACGCTCAACACTGCTCCAAACGCTCAACACTGCACCCAACACTCAACACTGCTCCAAACATTCAACACTGCTCCAAATTCTCAGCACTGCTCCAAACGCGCAACACTATTCCAAAAGCTCAATACTGCTCCAAACACTCAACACTGATCAAAACACTGAACAATACCACGAACATAAACACTGTCCCAAATGTTGAACACTGCTCCAACTCTCAACACTGCTCCCAACTCTGAACACTGCTCCTCCTCTCAACACTGCTCCGAAATCTGATCACTGCTCCAACTCTCAACATTGCTCCCAACTCTGATCACTGCTCTAAACGCACAACACTGCCCCAAACGCTCAACACTGCTCCAAACAATCAACACTGCTCCAAACGATCAACACTGCTCCAAACGATCAACACTGCTCCAAATGATCAACACTGCTCCAAACAATCTACACTGCTCCAATCTCTCAACACTGCTCAAAACTCTCATACTGCTCCAAACACTAAACACTGCTCCAAACACTCAACACTGCTCCAAACTTTCAACCCTGCTCCAAATGCTCAACACTGATCCAAACACTCAACACTGCTCCAAACGTTCAACAAAGCTCCAAATGCTCAGCACTGCTCCAAACACTCAACACTGTTCCAAACGCTCAATACTGCTCCAAACACTCAACACTGTTCAAAACACTGAACAGTGCCACGAACAAAAACACTGTTCCAACCGCTCAACACTGCTCAAAAAACTGATCACTAATCAAAGCACAGAACATTGCTCCAAACATGAAGACTGTTCAAAACACTGAACACTGCGCAAAACTCTGAACACTGCTCCAACGCTGAACACTGCTCCAAACTCTCATACTGCTCCAATCTCTCAACACTGCTCCAATCTCTCAACACTGCTACAAATGCTCAACACTGCTCCAAACGCTCAACACTGCTGCAAATGCTCAACACTGCTCCAAACGCTCAGCACTGCTCCCAGCTTTGAACACTGCTCCCAACCCTGAACACTGCTCCAACTCTCAAAACTGCTCCCAACTCTGAACACTGCTCCAACTCTCAACATTGCTCCCAACTCTGAACACTGCTCCAACTCTCAACAATGCTACCTACTCTGATCACTGCTTTAAACGCACAACACTGCTCCAAACGCTCAACACTGCTCCAAACGCTCAACACTGCTCCAAACGTTCAACGCTGCTCCAAACGCTCATACCTGCACCAAACGCTCAACACTGCTCCAAAAGCTCAACACTGCTCCAAACGGTCAACAATGGTCCAAACGCTCAACACTGCTCCAAACGTTCAACACTGCTCCAAAGGCTCAGCACCGCTCCAATCGCTCTACACTGTTCCAAACGCTCAATACTGCTCCAAACACTCAACACTGATCAAAACACTGAACAATGCCATGAACATAAACACTGTTCCAAACGCTGAACACCGCTCCAATTCTCAACACTGCTCCCAACTCTGAACACTGCTCCCAGCTCTGAACACTTCTCCAACTCTCACAACTGCTCCCCACTCTGATCACTGCTCCAACTCTGAACACTGCTCTAAACGCTCAACACTGCTCCAAACGCTCAACACTGCTCCAAATGCTCAACAGTGCTCCAAACGCTCAACACTGGTCCAAACGCTCAACATTGCTCCAAACGATCAAAACTGCACCAAACAATCTACACTGCTCCAATCTGTCAACACTGCTCCAAACGCTCAACACTGATCCAAACGGTCAACAATGCTCTAAACGCTCAACACTGTTCCAAACGTTCAACCCTGCTCCAAACGGTCAACACTGCTACAAACGGTCAACATTGCTCCAAACGCACAACACTGCTCCAAACGTTCAACACTGCTCCAAATGCTCAGCACCGCTCCAAACGCTCAACACTGTTCCAAACGCTCAACACTGCTCCAAACGTTCAACACTGCTCCAAATGCTCAACACTGCTCCAAATGCTCAACACTGCTCCAAATGCTGAGCACCGCTCCAAACGCTCAACACTGTTCCAAACGCTCATTACTGCTCCAGACACTCAACACTGATCAAAACACTGAACAATGCCACGAACATAAACACTGTTCCAAACGCTGAACACTGCTCCAATTCTCAACACTGCTCCCAGCTCTGAAGACTGCTCCAAGCTCTGAACACTACTCCAACTCTCAACACTGCTCCAAACGCTCAACACTTCTCCAAACGCTCAACACTGCTCAAAAAATGGAACACTGCTCAAAGCACAGATGATTGCTTCGAACATGGACACTGTTCAAAACACTGAACACTGCGCATAACTCTGTTCAAACTCTGCTCCCAACTCTGAACACTGCACCCAACTCTGAACGCAGCTCCAACTCTCAACACTGCTCCAAACTCTCAACACTGCTCCAAGAGCTCAAGACTGCTCCAAACGCTCAAGCCTGCACCAAACGCTCAACACTGCTCCAAAAGCTCAACACTGCTCCAAACGCTCAACACTGCTCCAAATGCTCAACACTGCCCCAAACGTTCAGCATTGCCCCAAACGCTCAACACTGCTCCAAACCTTCAACACTGCACCAAATGCTCAGCACTGCTCCAAACGCTCAACAGTGTTCCAAATGCACAATACTGCTCCAAACATTCAACACTGATCAAAATACTGAACATGGCGACAAACTGATCAAAGCATAGAACACTGCTCTGAAACTGAACACTGCTCAAAACACTGAAAACTGATCAAAACCCTGAACACTGCTCCAAACTTTGAACACTGCTCCAATCACTGAACACTGCTCCAAACACTCAACACTGCTCCAAATTCTCAACACTGCTCCAAACGCTCAACACAGCTCCAAACGCTCAACACTGCTCCAAACGCTCAACACTGCACCAATCTCCTAATACTGCTCCAAACGCTCAACACTGCTCCAAACGCTCAACACTGCTCCAAACGCTAAACACTACTCCAAATGCTCCACCCTACTCCAAACGATCAATACGGCTCCAAACATTCAACACTTTTCCAAGCACTCAGCACTGCTCAAAAAACTGAACACTGATCATAGCACAAAACACTGCTCTGAAACTGAACACGGCTCAAAACACTGAAATCATATCAAAAGTCCTAACACTGCTCTAAACGTTGAACACTGCTCACAACTCAGAACACTGTTCCCAACTCTGAACACTGCTCCAACTCCCAACACTGCTCCAATCTCTCAACACTGCTCCAAACGCTCAACACAGCTGCAAACGCACAACACTGCTCCAAACGCTCAACACTGCACCAATCTCCCAATACTGCTCCAAACGCTCAACACTGCTCCAAACACTCAACACTGCTCCAAACGGTCAACAATGCTCCAAACGCACAACAATGCTCCAAACGCTCAACACTGCTCCAAACGTTCAACCCTGCTCCAAATACTCAACCCTGCTCCAAACGTTCAACACAGCACCAAATGCTCAGCACTGCTCCAAACGCTAAACACTGTACCAAACGCTCAATATTGCTCCAAACACTCAACACTGATCAAAACACTGAACAATGCAACGAACATAAACACTGTTCCAAACGCTCAACACTGCTCAAAAAACTGATCACTAATCAAAGCACAGAACATTGCTCCAGACATGAAGACTGATCAAAACACTGAACACTGCGCAAAACTCTGAACACTGCTCCAACGCTCAACACTGCTCAAATCTCTCAACACTGCTCCAAACGCTCAACACTTCTCCAAACGCTCAACACTGTTCCAAACACTCAACACTGGTCCAAACAATCAACACTGCTCCAATCTCTCAACACTGCTCCAAACGCTCAACAATGCACCAAACACTGAACACTGCTCCAAACGTTCAACGCTGCTCCAAAGGCTCAACACTGCTCCAAACGCTCAACACTGCTCCAAACGCTCAACACTGCACCCAACACTCAACACTGCTCCAAACATTCAACACTGCTCCAAATTCTCAGCACTGCTCCAAACGCGCAACACTATTCCAAAAGCTCAATACTGCTCCAAACACTCAACACTGATCAAAACACTGAACAATGCCACGAACATAAACACTGTCCCAAATGTTGAACACTGCTCCAACTCTCAACACTGCTCCCAACTCTGAACACTGCTCCTCCTCTCAACACTGCTCCGAAATCTGATCACTGCTCCAACTCTCAACATTGCTCCCAACTCTGATCACTGCTCTAAATGCACAACACTGCTCCAAACGCGCAACACTGCTCCAAACAATCAACACTGCTCCAAACGATCAACACTGCTCCAAACGATCAACACTGCTCCAAATGATCAACACTGCTGCAAACAATCTACACTGCACCAGTCTCTCAACACTGCTCAAAACTCTCATACTGCTCCAAACACTCAACACTGCTCCAAACACTCAACACTGCTCCAAACAATCTACACTGCTTCAAACAATCTACACTGCTCCAATCTCTCAACACTGCTCAAAACTCTCATACTGCTCCAAACACTCAACACTGCTCCAAACACTCAACACTGCTCCAAACTTTCAACCCTGCTCCAAATGCTCAACACTGCTCCAAACACTCAACACTGCTCCAAACGTTCAACAAAGCTCCAAATGCTCAGCACGGCTCCAAACACTCAACACTGTTCCAAACGCTCAATACTGCTCCAAACACTCAACACTGTTCAAAACAATGAACAGTGCCACGAACAAAAACACTGTTCCAACCGCTCAACACTGCTCAAAAAACTGATCACTAATCAAAGCACAGAACATTGCTCCAAACATGAAGACTGTTCAAAACACTGAACACTGCGCAAAACTCTGAACACTGCTCCAACGCTGAACACTGCTCCAATCTCTCAACACTGCTCCAATCTCTAAACACTGCTCCAATCTCTCAACACTGCTACAAATGCTCAACACTTCTCCAAACGCTCAACACTGCTGCAAATGCTCAACACTGCTCCAAACGCTCAGCACTGCTCCCAGCTTTGAACACTGCTCCCAACTCAGAACACTGCTCCAACTCTCAAAACTGCTCCCAACGCTGAACACTGCTCCAACTCTCAACATTGCTCCCAACTCTGAACACTGCTCCAACTCTCAACAATGCTACCTACTCTGATCACTGCTTTAAACGCACAACACTGCTCCAAACGCTCAACACTGCTCCAAACGCTCAACACTGCTCCAAACTTTGAACACTGCTCCAAACGCTCATACCTGCACCAAACGCTCAACACTGCTCCAAAAGCTCAACACTGCTCCAAACGGTCAACAATGGTCCAAACGCTCAACACTGCTCCAAACGCTCAACACTGCTCCAAACATTCAACGCTGCTCCAAATGCTCAACACTGCTCCAAACGCTCAACACTGCTACAAACGTTCAACATTGCTCCAAACGCTCAGCACTGCTCCAAACATTCAGCACTGCTCCAAACGATCAACACTGCTGCAAAAGCTCAACACTGCTCCAAACGCTCAACACTGCTCCAAACGCTCAACACTGCTCCAAACGCTCTACACTGCTCCAAATGCTCCACCCTACTCCAAACGATCAACACTGCTCAAAAATTCAACACTGTTCCAAACACTCAACACTGCTCAATAAACTGAACACTGATCAAAGCACAAAACACTGCTCTGAATCTGAATATTGCTCAAAATGCTGAAAACTGATCAAAACTCTGAACACTGCTCCAAACTTTGAACACTGCTCCCATGTCAGAACACTGCTCATAACTATGAACACTGCTCCAACTCCCAACACTGCTTCAATCTCCCAACACTGCTACAAACGCTCAACACTGCTCCAGACGCTCAACACTGCTCCGAAAACTCAACACTGCTCCAAACGCTCAACACTGCTCCAATCGTTCAACACTGCTCCAAACGCTCAACACTGCTCCAAACACTCAACACTGCTCCAAATGCTCAACACTGCTCCAAACGTTCAACATTGCTCCAAACACTCAACGCTGCTCCAAACATTCAACACTGCACCAAACGATCAATACTGCTCCAAATGCTCAACCCTAGTCCAAACGATCAACACTGCTCCAAACGCTCAACACTGCTCCAAACGTTCAACACTGCGCCAAACGCTCAACACTGATCCAAAGGTTGAACCCTGCTCCAAACGATCCACACTGCTCCAAACGTTCAACATTGCTCCAAACGCTCAACACTGCTCCAAACATTCAACACTGCACAAAAATCTCAACACTGCTCCAAATGCTCAACACTGCTCCAAACGATCAACACTGCTCCAAACGAACAACACTGCTGCAAAACATCAACACTGCTACAAACGCTCAATACTGCTCCAAACGTTCGACACTGCTCCATACATTCAACACTGCACCAAAGGCTCAACACTGCTCCAAACACTCAACCTTGCTCCAAACGCACAACACTGCTCCTAACGCTCAACACTGCTCCAAACGCACAACACTGCTCCAAACACTCAACACTGCTCCAAACGCTTAACACTGCTCCAAACGCTCAACACTGCTCCAAACGCACAACACTGCTCCAAACGCTAAACACTGCTCCAAACGCTCAACCCTGCTGCAAATGATCAACACTGCTCCAAACGCTTAACACTGCTCCAAACGCTCAACCCTGCTCCAAACGCTCAACACTGCTCCAAACACTCAACACTGCTCCAAACGCTCAACCCTGCTCCAAACACTCAACACTGCTCCAAATACTCAACACTGCTCCAAACGCTTAACACTGTTCCAGACATTCAACACTGCTCCAATCTCTCAACACTGCTACAAATGCTCAACACTGATCCAAACGCTCAACACTGCTGCAAATGCTCAACACTGCTCCAAACGCTCAACACTGCTGCAAATGCTCAACACTGCTCCAAACGCTCAGCACTGCTCCCAGCTTTGAACACTGCTCCCAACTCTGAACACTGCTCCCAACTCTGAACACTGCTCCCAACTCTGAACACTGCTCCCAACTCTGAACACTGCTCCCAACTCTGAGCACTGCTCCCAACTCTGAAAACTGCTCCCAACTCTGAAAACTGCTCCCAACTCTGAACACTGCACCCAAATCTGAACACTGCTCCCAACTATGGACACTGCTCCCAACTCTGAACACTGCTCCCAACTCTGAACACTGCTCCCAACTCTGAACACTGCTCCCAACACTGAACACTGCTCCCAACTCTGAACACTGATCCCAACTCTGAACACTGCTCCCAACTCTGAACATTGCTCCCAACTCTGAACACTGCTCCCAAACTCTGAATACTGCTCCCAACTCTGAACACTGCTCCCAACTCTGAACACTGCTCCCAACTCTGAACACTGCTCCCAACTCTGAACACTGCTCAAATCACTGAACACTGCTCAAAACACTGGACACTGCTCCAAACAATCAACATTACTGAACATGGCACCAAAACTGAACACTGCTCCAAACTCTGAACGCTGCACAAAATACTGAACTCTGCTCAAAACACTGAACTTGCTCAAAACACTGAACATGGAACCAAAACTGAACACTGCTCCAAACACTGAGAACTGCTCCAAACACTGAACACTGCTCCAAACACTGAACATGGCTCCAAATACTAAACACGGCTTCAAACATTGAACACTGCTCCAAACACTGAGAACTGCTCCAAACACTCAACCCTGCTCCAAACACTCAACACTGCTCCAAATACTCAACACTGCTCCAAACGCTTAACATTGTTCCAGACATTCAACACTGCTCCAAACACTCAACACTGCTCCCAACTCTGAACACTGCTCCCAACTCTGAACACTGCTCCCAACTCTGAACACTGCTCCCAACTCTGAACACTGCTCCCAACTCTGAACACTGCTCCCTACTCTGAACACTGCTCCCAACTCTGAACACTGCTCCCAACTCTGAACACTGCTCCCAACACTGAACACTGCTCCCAACTCTGAAAACTGCTCCCAACTCTGAACACTGCACCCAAATCTGAACACTGCTCCCAACTCTGGACACTGCACCCAACTCTGAACACTGCTCCCAACACTGAACACTGCTCCCAACTCTGAGCACTGATCCCAACTCTGAACACTGCTCCCAACACTGAACACTGCTCCCAACTCGGAGCACTGATCCCAACTCTTAACACTGCTCCCAACTCTGAACATTGCTCCCAACTCTGAACACTGCTCCCAACTCTGAATGCTGCTCCCAACTCTGAACACTGCTCCCAACTCTGAACACTGCTTCCAACTCTGAACACTGCTCCCAACTCTGAACACTGCTCAAATCACTGAACACTGCTCAAAACACTGGACACTGCTCCAAACAATCAACATTACTCCAAACAATCAACACTGCTCAAAACACTGAACATGGCACCAAAACTGAACACTGCTCCCAACTCTGAACGCTGCACAAAATACTGAAATCTGCTCAAAACACTGAACTTGCTCAAAACACTGAACATGGAACCAAAACTGAACACTGCTCCAAACACTGAGCACTGCTCCAAACACGGAACACTGCTCCAAACACTGAACATGGCTCCAAACACTGAACACTGCTCCAAACTCTGAGAACTGCTCCAAACACTGAACACTGCTCCAAACACTGAACACTGCTCAAAACACTGAACACTGCTCCAAACTCTGAACGCTGCACAAAATACTGAACTCTGCTCAAAACACTGAACTTGCTCAAAACACTGAACATGGAACCAAAACTGAACACTGCTCCAAACACTGAGCACTGCTCCAAACACTGAACACTGCTCCAAACGCTGAACATGGCTCCAAATACTGAACACGGCTTCAAACATTGAACACTGCACCAAACACTGAACACTGTTCAACACACTAAACTTGCTCAAAACACAGAACATGCTCAAAACACTGAACTCTGCTCAAAACACTGAACTCTGCTCAACACACTAAATATGCTCAAAACACTGAACACTGCTCAAAATACTGAACACTGCTCCAAACACTGAACACTGCTCAAAACACTGAACACTGCTCCAAACACTGAACACTGCTCAAAAAACTGAACACTGCTCCAAACACTGTACGCTGCTCAAAAATCTGAACTCTGCACAGAAAACTGAACAATTTTTAAGGCACTGAACACTGATCAAAGCACAGAAAACTGCTCCAAATGCTCAACACTGCTCAAAACGCTGAAGGCTATTCCAAAAGCTGAAGACAGAACCAAATGCTGAGCTCATGCTCCAAACTCTAAATACTGCTCCAAACTCCAAATAATGCTCCAAACGCTCAACACTGCTCCAAACACTCAACACTGCTCCAAATGCTCAACACTGCTCCAAACACTCAACCCTGCTCCAAACACTCAACACTGCTCCAGACAATCAACACTGCTCAAAACACTGAACGCAGCTCCAAACGGTCAACACTGCTCCAAATGCTCAACACTGCTCCAAACACTCAACCCTGCTCCAAACACTCAACACTGCTCCAGACAATCAACACTGCTCAAAACACTGAACTTGGCACCAAAAGTGAACACTGCTCCTAACACTGAACACTGCTCCAAACACTGAACTCAGCTCCAAACACTGAACACTGCTCCAAACACTGAACTCTGCACAGAAAACTGAACAGTTTTCAAGGCACTGAACACTGATCAAAGCACTGAAGACTGCTCCAAATGCTCAACACTGCTCAAAACGCTGAAGGCTATTCCAAAAGCTGAAGACTGCACCAAATGCTGAGCTCATGCTCCAAACTCTAAATACTGCTCCAAACTCCAAATAATGTTCCAACCGTTCAACACTGCTCCAAACATTCAACACTGCTCCAAACACTGAACATGGCACAAAAACTGAACACTGCTCCTAACACTGAACACTGCTCCAAACACTGAACATGGCACAAAAGCTGAACACTGCTCCTAACACTGAACACTTCTCCAAACACTGAACACTGCTCCAAACACTGAACACTGCTCCAAACACTGAACACTGCTCCAAACACTGAACACTGCTCCAAACACTGAACACTGCTCCAAACACTGAACTCTGCTCCAAACACTGAACACTGCTCCAAACACTGAACACCGCTCCAAACAGCGAACACTGCTCCAAAAACTGAACGCTGCTCTAAAGACTGAACACTGCTCCAAACACTGAACACTGTTTAAAACACTGAACACTGCTACTAACACTGAACTCTGATCCAAACTCTGAACACTGCTCCAAACACTCAACACTGCTCCAAACGATCAACACTGCTCCAAACTCTGAACGCAGCTCCAAACGCTCAACACTGCTCAAAATACTGAACACTGCTCCGAACATTCAACACTGCTCAAAACACTGTACATGGCACCAAAACTGAACACTGCTCCTAACACTGAACACTGCTCCAAACACTGAACACTGCTCCAAACACTGAACACTGCTCCAAACACTGAACTCTGAACAAACACTGAACACTGCTCCAAACACTGAACACTGCTCCAAACACTGAACACTGCTCCAAACACTGAACTCTGCTCCAAACACTGAAATCTGCTCTAAACACTGAACACTGCTCCAAACACTGAACACTGCTCAAAACACTGAACACTGCTCAAAACACTGAACACTGCTCAAAACACTGAACTCTGCTCCAAACACTGAAATCTGCTCTAAACACTGAACACTGCTCCAAACACTGAACACTGCTCAAAACACTGAACACTGCTCAAAACACTGAACTCTGCTCCAAACACTGAAATCTGCTCTAAACACTGAACACTGCTCAAAACACTGAACTCTGCTCCAAACACTGAAATCTGCTCTAAACACTGAACACTGCTCAAAACACTGAACACTGCTCAAAACACTGAACATGCTCAAAACACTGAACACTGCTCGAAATACTGAACACTGCTCCAAACACTGAACACTGCTCCAAACACTGAACACTACTCCAAACACTGAACACTGCTCAAAACACTGAACACTGCTTCAAACACTAAACACTGCTCCAAAGACTGAACACTGCTCCAAAGACTGAACACTGCTCAAAACACTGAACTCTGCACCAAGCACTGAACTCTGCTCCAAACACGGAACTCTGCTCCAAACACTGAACACTGCTCAAAGCACTGAACTCTGCTCCAAACACTGAGCTCTGCTCCAAACACTGAACACTGCTCCAAACACTGAACACTGCTCAAAACACTGAACATGCTCAAAACACTGAACACTGCTCGAAATACTGAACACTGCTCCAAACACTGAACACTGCTCCAAACACTGAACACTACTCCAAACACTGAGCACTGCTCAAAACACTGAACACTGCTCCAAACTCTAAACACTGCTCCAAAGACTGAACACTGCTCCAAAGACTGAAAACTGCTCAAAACACTGAACTCTGCACCAAACACTGAACTCTGCTCCAAATACTGAACTCTGCTCCAAACACTGAACACTGCTCAAGACACTGAAAACAGCTCAAAGCACTGAAAACTGCACAAAAAGCTTAACACTGCTCAAAAACCTTAACACTGAACACTGCTCCAAACACTGAACACTGCTCCAAACACTGAACGCTGCTCAAAACACTGCATTCTGCTCAAAACAATGAACTTGCTCAAAACACTGAACACTGCGCAAAGCACTGAACACAGCTCAAAGCACTGAAAACTGCACAAAAAGCTTAACACTGCTCAAAAAGCATTACACTGCTCATAACACAAAACAAAGCTCAGGAAACTGAAAAGTGCCCAAGGCACTGAACACTGATCAAAGCACTGAAAACTGTTTTAAACTCTGAACAATGCTCCAAACTCTGAAGACTGCTCCAAACTCAGAAGACAGCTCCAAACTCTGAACACTGCTCCAAACGCTCAACACTGCTCCAAACGCTCAACACTGCTCCAAACGCTCAACACTGCTCCAAACGCTCAACACTGCTCCAAAAGCTCTACACTGTTCCAAACACTGATTATTGCTCAAAACATTGGACACTGCTCCAAATGCTCGACACTGCTCCAAACAATCAACATTTCTCCAAACAATCAACACTGCTCAAAACCTTGAACATGGCACCAAAACTGAACACTGCTCCTAACACTGAACACTGCTCCAAACACTGAACACTGCAACAAACACTGAACACTGCTTCAAACACTGAACGCTGCTCAAAATACTGAACTCTGCTCAAAACACTGAACATGGCACCAAAACTGAACACTGCTCCTAACACTGAGCACTGCTCCACACACTGAACACTGCTCCAAACACTGAACATGGCTCCAAATACTGAACACGGATCCAAACATTGAACACTGCTCTAAACACTGAACACGGCTCCAAACACTGAACACGGCTCCAAACACTGAACACGGCTCCAAACACTGAACACGGCTCCAAACACTGAACACGGCTCCAAACACTGAACACGGCTCCAAACACTGAACACGGCTCCAAACACTGAACATGGCTCCAAACACTGAACTTTGCTCAAACACTGAACTTGCTCAAAACACTGAACTCTGATCAAAACACTGAACTTGCTCAAAACACTAAACTTGCTCTAAACACAGAACACTATTCAAAACACTGAACACTCCTCAAATCACTGAACAAAATTCAAAACACTGAATACTGCTCAAACAGTGAACAATGCTCCAAATGCCCAATCCTGCTCCAAACACTGAACACTACTCCAATCACTGAATGCTGCTCAAAAACTGAAAACTGCTCCTAACACTGAAGACTGCTCAAAACACTGATCATTGCCCAAAACACTGAACACTGCTCCAAACACTGAACACTATTCAAAACACTGAACACTGCTCCAAACACTGAACACTGCTCCAAACACTGAACACTGCTCCAAACACTGAACTCTGCTCCAAACACTGAACACTGCTCCAAACACTGAACACTGCTCCAAACACTGAACACTGCTCAGACAGTGAACATAGCTTCAAACTCTGAACGCTGCCCAATTCACTGATCACTGCTCAAAATACTGAACACTGCTCAGAAAACTGAACAGTTTTCAAGGCGCTGAACACTGATCAAAGCACTTAAAACTGCTCCAAATGCTCAACACTGCTCAAAACGCTGAAGGCTATTCCAAAAGCTAAAGACTGCACCAAATGCTGAGCTCATGCTCCAAACTCTAAATACTGCTCCAAACTCCAAATATTGCTCCAAACTGTGAACACTGCTCCAAACACTCAAACCTGCTCCAAACATTCAACACTGCTCAAAATATTGAACATTGCTCCCAACTCTGAACACTGCTCGCAACTCTGAACACTGCTCCCAACTCTGAACACTGCACCCAACTCTGAACACTGCTCCCAACTCTGAACACTGCTCCCAACTCTGAACACTGCTCCCAACTCTGAACACTGCTCCCAACTCTGAACACTGCTCCCAACTCTGAACACTGGTCCCAACTCTGAACACTGCTCCCAACTCTGAACACTGCTCCCAACTCTGAACACTGCTCCCAACTCTGAACACTGCTCCCAACTCTGATCACTGCTGAAAACACTGAACACTGGTCGCATCTCTGAACACTGCTCCAAAAACTGAACGCTGCTCAAATCACTGAACACTGCTCCAAACACTGAACACTGCTCAAAACACTGAACACTGCTCAAAACACTGAACACTGCTCAAAACACTGAACACTGCTCCAAACACTGAACACTGCTCAAAACACTGAACACTGCTCAAAACACTGAACACTGCTCCAAACACTGAACGCTGCTCAAAACACTGAACTCTACTCAAAACACTGAACACTGCTCAAAACACTGAAAACTGCTCCAAACACTGAATGCTGCTCAAAACACAGAACACTGCTCAAAACACTGAACTTGCCCAAAACACTGAACTTGCTCCAAACACTGAACACTGCTCAAAACACTGAACACGGCTCAAAACACTGAACACTGCTCCAAACACTGAACACTGCTCCAAATACTGAACTCTGCTCAAAGCACTGAACTTGCTCAAAACACTGAACACTGCTCAAAACACTGAACTTGCTGAAAACCCTGAACTCTGCTCAAAACACAGAACACTGCTCAAAACACTGAACTTGCTCAAAACACTGAACTCTGCTCAAAACACTGAACTTGCTCCAAACACTGAACTCTGCTCAAAGCACTGAACTTGCTCAAAACACTGAACACTGCTCCAAACACTGAACACTTCCTCAAACACTGAACTCTGCTCAAAATACTGAACTTGCTCAAAACACTGAACATGGCACCCAAACTGAACACTGCTCCAAACACTGAGCACGGCTCCAAACACTGAACACTGCTCCAAACACTGAACATGGCTCCAAACACTGAACTCTGCTCCAAACACTGAACTTGCTCAAAACACTGAACTTGCTCCAAACTCTGAACTCTGCTCCAAACACTGAACTCTGCTCCAATCACTGAAAACTGCTCCAAACACTGAACGCTGCTGAAAACACTGAACTCTGCTCATAACACTGAACACTGCTCCAAACACTGAACTCTGCTCCAAACACAAAAACTGCTCCAAACACTGAACTCTGCTCAAAATACTGAACTTGCTCAAAACACTGAACACTGCTCCAAACACTGAACACTGCTCCAAACACTGAACTCTGCTCCAAACACTGGACACTGCTCCAAACACTGAACTTGCTCAAAACATTGAACTTGCTCCAAACACTGAACACTGCTCCATACTCTGAACGCTGCTCAGAACACTGAACTCTGCTCAAAATTCTGAAATTGCTCCAAACGATGAACACTGCTCCAAACACTGAACTCTGATCAAAACAATGAACTTGCTCATAACACTGAACACTGCGCAAAGCACTGAACACAGATCAAAGTACTGAAAACTGCACAAAAAGCTTAACACTGCTCAAAAAGCTTTACACTGCTCATAACACAAAACAAAGCTCAAGAAATTGAAAAGTGCCCAAGGCACTGAACACTGATCAAAGCACTGAAAACTCTTTTAAACTCTGAACACTGCTCCAAACTCTGAAGACTGCTCCAAGCTCAGAAGATGGCTCCAAGCTCTGAAAACTGCTCCAAACGCTCAACACTGCTCCAAAAGCTCAACACTGCCCCAAACACTGATTACTGCTCAAAACACTGGACACTGCTCAAAACCCTCAACACTGCTCCAAACAATCAACAATTCTCCATACAATCAACACTGCTCAAAACATTGAACATGGCACCAAAACTGAACACTGCTCCTAACACTGAACACTGCTCCAAACACTGAACACTGCTCCAAACACTGAACACTGCTCCAAACACTGAACACTGCTCAAAATACTGAACTCTGCTCAAAACACTGAACTTGCTCAAAACACTGAACATGGCACCAAAACTGAACACTGCTCGAAACACTGAGCACTGCTCCACACACTGAACACTGCTCCAAACACTGAACATGGCTCTAAACACTCAACACGGCTCCAAACATTGAACACTGCTCCAGACACTGAACACGGCTCCAAGCACTGAACACTGCTCCCAAAACTGAACTCTGCCGAAAAACTGAACTTGCTCAAAACACTGAACACTGCTCCCAGCTCTGAACCTGCTCAAAACAATGAACTCAGCTCAACACACTAAACTTGCTCAAAACACTGAACTCTGCTCAAAGCACTGAACACTGCTCAAAACACTGAACTTGCTCAAAACACTGAACACTATTCAAAACACTGAACACTATTCAAAACACTGAACACTGCTCCAAACAATGAACTCTGCTCAAAACACTGAACACTGCTCAAATCACTGAACACTATTCAAAACACTGAATACTGCTCAAACAGTGAACATAGCTACAAACTCTGAACGCTGCCCAATTCACTGATCACTGCTCAAAACACTGAACACTGCTCAGAAAACTGAACAGTTTTTAAGGCACTGAACACTGATCAAAGCACAGAAAACTGCTCCAAATGCTCAACACTGCTCAAAACGCTGAAGGCTATTCCAAAAGCTGAAGACTGCACCAAATGCTGAGCTCATGCACCAAACTCTAAATACAGCTCCAAACTCCAAATACTGCTCCAATCGATCAACACTGCTCCAAACTCTGAACACTGCTCCAAACAATGAACGCTGCACAAATCAATGAACGCTGCTGAAAACACTGAACACTGGCCAAAAACGGGACACTGCTCAAAACACTGAACACTATTCAAAACACTGAACACTATTCAAAACACTGAATACTGCTCAAGCAGTGAACACTGCTCAAAACACTGAACTCTGCTCCAAACACTGAACTCTGCTCAAAACACTGAACTCTGCTCACAACACTGAACGCTGCTCCAAACACTGAACACTGCTCAAAACACTGAACTCTGCTCAAAACACTGAACTTGCTCAAAACACCGAACTTGCTCAAAACACTGAACTTGCTCAAAACACTGAACTTGCTCAAAACACTGAACACTGCTCCCAACTCTGAACACTGCTCCCAACTCTGAACACTGTCCCAAATCTGAACACTGCTTCCAACTCTGAAAACTGCTCCAAACTCTGAACACTGCTCCCATCTCTGAACAGTGCTCCCAACTCTGAACACTGCTCCCAACTCTGAACACTGCTCCCAACTCTGAACACTGCTCCCAACTCTGAACACTGTCCGAAATCTGAACACTGCTCCCACTCTGAAAACTGCTCCAAACTCTGAACACTGCTCCCAACTCTGAACACTGCCCCCAACTCTGAACACTGCCCCCAACTCTGAACACTGCCCCCAACTCTGAACACTGCTCCCAACTATGAACATTGCTCCCATCTCTGAACACTGAATACTGAACACTGGTAGCATCTGTGAACACTGCTCCAAACACTGAACGCTGCTCAAATCACTGAACGCTGCTTAAAACACTGACCACTGGCCAACAACTGGACACTGCTCAAAACATTGAACACTATTCAAAACATTGAATACTGCTCAAGCAGTGAACACTGCTCCAAACACTGAACACTGCTCCAAACACTGAACTCTGCTCCAAACACTGAACTCTGCTCAAAACACTGCACTCTGCTCAAAACACGGAACTCTGCTCAAAACACTGAACTCTGCTCAAAACACTGAACTTTGCTCAAAACAATGAACTTGCTCCAAACACTGAACACTGCTCCAAACACTGAACTCAGCTCAAAACAATGAACTTGCTCAAAACACTGAACAATGCGCAAAGCACTGAACACAGATCAAAGCGCTGAAAACTGCACAAAAAACTTAACACTGCTCAAAAAACATTAAACTGCTCATAACACAAAACAAAGCTAAAGAAACTGAAAAGTGCCCAAGGCACTGAACACTGATCAAAGCACTGAAAACTCTTTTAAACTCTGAACACTGCTCCAAACGCTCAACACAGCTCCAAATGCTCAACACGACTCCAAAAGCTCAACACTGCTCCAAACGCTCAACACTGCTCCAAAAGCTCAACACTGCTCCAAACGCTCAACACTGCTCCAAACGATCAACACTGCTCAAAACATTGAACATGGCACCAAAACTGAAAACTGCTCCTAACACTGAACACTGCTCCAAACACTGAACACTGGTCCAAACACTGAACACTGCTCCAAACACTGAACGCTGCTCAAAATACTGAACTCTGCTCAAAACACTGAACTTGCTCAAAACACAGAACATGGCACCAAAACTGAACACCGCTCCAAACACTGAACATGGCTCTAAACACTGAACACGGCTCCAAACACTGAACAAGGATCCAAGCACTGAACACGGATCCAAGCACTGAACACAGCTCCAAGCACTGAACTCAGCCCAAACACTGAACTTGCTCAAAACACTGAACAATGCTCCCAGCTCTGAACTTGCTCAAAACACTGAACTCTGATCAAAACACTGAACTTGCTCAAAACATTGAACGCTGCTCAACACACTAAACTTGCTCAAAACACATAACACCGCTCAAAACACAGAACACTGCTCAAAACACTGAACGCTGCTCAAAACACTGAACTTGCTCAAAACACTGAACTCTGTTCAAAACACTGAACTCTGCTCA
Organism: Cetorhinus maximus; assembly: GCF_964194155.1. NCBI lineage: Eukaryota > Metazoa > Chordata > Chondrichthyes > Lamniformes > Cetorhinidae > Cetorhinus > Cetorhinus maximus. The sequence goes on along the minus strand of NC_135882.1, from coordinate 173,361,932 downwards.
AAATACTAAACATGCTCAAAACACAGAACACTATTCAAAACACTGAGCACTGCTCAAATCACTGAACACAATTCAAAATACTGAATACTGCTCAAACAGTGAATACTGCTACAAATGCCAAATCCTGCTCCAAACACTGAACACTACTCCAATCACTGAACTCTGCTCAAAACACTGAACACAGCTCAAATCACTGAATGCTGCTGAAAAACTGAACACTGCTCCTAACACTGAACACGGCTCAAAACACTGATCAATGCCCAAAACACTGAACACTGCTCCAAACACTGAACACTGCTCCAAACACTAAACACTGCACAAAACACTGAACAGTGCTCCAAACACTGAACTTGCTCAAAACACAGAACACTGCTCAAAACACTGAACACTGCTCCAAACACTGAACATGGCTCCAAACACTGAACTCTGCTCCAAACACTGAACTTGCTCAAAACACTGAACGCTGCTCAAAACACTGAACTTGCTAAAAACACTGAACACTATTCAATTCACTGAACACTGCTCAAATCACTGAACATAATTCAAAATACTGAATACAGCTCAAACAGTGAACACTGCTCCAAATGCCCAATCCTGCTCCAAACACTGAACACTACTCCAATCACTGAATGCTGCTCAAAAACTGAACATTGCTCCTAACACTGAACACCGCTCAAAACACTGATCATTGCACAAAACACTGAACACTGCTCCAAACACTGAACTCTGCTCAAAACACTGAACACTGCTCAAATCACTGAACACTATTCAAAACACTGAACACTGCTCAGACAGTGAACATAGCTCCAAACTCTGAACGCTGCCCAATTGACTGATCACTGCTCAAAATACTGAACACTGCTCAGAAAACTGAACAGTTTTCAAGGCGCTGAACACTGATCAAAGCACTTAAAACTGCTCCAAATGCTCAACACTGCTCAAAACGCTGAAGGCTATTCCAAAAGCTGAAGACTGCACCAAATGCAGAGCTCATGCTCCAAACTCTAAATACTGCTGCAAACTCCATGTACTGCTCCAAACGATCAACACTGCTCCAAACTCTGAACACTGCTCCAAACGCTCAACACTGCACCAAACGATCAGCACTGCTCCAAACACACAAACCTGCTCCAAACATTTAACACTGCTCCGAATATTTAACACTGCTCCCAACTCTGAACACTGCTCCCAACTGTGAACACTGTCCTAACTCTGAACACTGCTCCCAACTCTGACAACTGCTCAAAACTCTGAACACTGCTCCCAACTCTGAACACTGCTCCCAACTCTGAACATTGCTCCCAACTCTGAACATTGCTCCCAACTCTGAACACTGCTCCCAACTCTGAACACTGCTCCAAACTCTGAACACTGCTCCCAACTCTGAACACTGCTCCCAACTATGAACATTGCTCCGAACACTGAACACTGCTCCAAACGCTCAACACTGCTCCAAACAATCAACATTTCTCCAAACAATGAACACTTCTCAAAACATTGAACATGGCACCAAAACTGAACACTGCTTCTAACATTGAACACTGCTCCAAACACTGAAAGCTGCTCCAAACACTGAACACTGCTCCAAACACTGAACGCTGCTCAAAATACTGAACTCTGCTCAAAACACTGAACTTGCTCAAAACACAGAACATGGCACCAAAACTGAACACCGCTCCAAACACTGAGCACTGCTCCACACATGGAACACTGCTCCAAACACTGAACATGGCTCTAAACACTGAACACGGCTCCAAACACTGAACAAGGATCCAAGCACTGAACACGGATCCAAGCACTGAACACAGCTCCAAGCACTGAACTCAGCCCAAACACTGAACTTGCTCAAAACACTGAACAATGCTCCCAGCTCTGAACTTGCTCAAAACACTGAACTCTGATCAAAACACTGAACTTGCTCAAAACATTGAACGCTGCTCAAAACAGTGAACTCTGCTCAAAACACTGAACTTGCTCAAAACACTGAACTCTGCTCAACACACTAAACTTGCTCAAAACACAGAACACTGCTCAAAACACAGAACACTGCTCAAAACACTTAACGCTGCTCAAAACACTGAACTTGCTCAAAACACTGAACTCTGTTCAAAACACTGAACTCTGCTCAAAATACTAAACTTGCTCAAAACACAGAACACTATTCAAAACACTGAGCACTGCTCAAATCACTGAACACAATTCAAAATACTGAATACTGCTCAAACAGTGAACACTGCTACAAATGCCAAATCCTGCTCCAAACACTGAACACTACTCCAATCACTGAACACTGCTCAAAACACTGAACACAGCTCAAATCACTGAATGCTGCTGAAAAACTGAACACTGCTCCTAACACTGAACACGGACCAAAACACTGATCAATGCCCAAAACACTGAACACTGCTCCAAACACTGAACATTGCTCCAAACACTAAACACTGCACAAAACACTGAACAGTGCTCCAAACACTGAACTCTGCTCATAACACTGAACTCTGCTCAAAACACTGAACACTATTCAAAACAGTGAATACTGCTCAAACAGTGAACATAGCTACAAACTCTGAACGCTGCCCAATTGACTGATCACTGCTCAAAATACTGAACACTGCTCAGAAAACTGAACAGTTTTCAAGGCGCTGAACACTGATCAAAGCACTTAAAACTGCTCCAAATGCTCAACACTGCTCAAAACGCTGAAGGCTATTCCAAAAGCTGAAGACTGCACCAAATGCAGAGCTCATGCTCCAAACTCTAAATACTGCTGCAAACTCCATGTACTGCTCCAAACGATCAACACTGCTCCAAACTCTGAACACTGCTCCAAACGCTCAACACTGCACCAAACGATCAGCACTGCTCCAAACACACAAACCTGCTCCAAACATTTAACACTGCTCCGAATATTTAACACTGCTCCCAACTCTGAACACTGCTCCCAACTGTGAACACTGTCCTAACTCTGAACACTGCTCCCAACTCTGACAACTGCTCAAAACTCTGAACACTGCTCCCAACTCTGAACACTGCTCCCAACTCTGAACATTGCTCCCAACTCTGAACATTGCTCCCAACTCTGAACACTGCTCCCAACTCTGAACACTGCTCCAAACTCTGAACACTGCTCCCAACTCTGAACATTGCTCCGAACACCGAACACTGCTTCAAACGCTCAACACTGCTCCAAACAATCAACATTTCTCCAAACAATGAACACTTCTCAAAACATTGAACATGGCACCAAAACTGAACACTGCTTCTAACATTGAACACTGCTCCAAACACTGAAAGCTGCTCCAAACACTGAACACTGCTCCAAACACTGCACACTGCTCCAAACACTGAACACTGCTCAAAATACTGAACTCTGCTCAAAATACTGAACTTGCTCAAAACACTGAACATGGCACCCAAACTGAACACTGCTCCAAACACTGAGCAGGGCTCCAAACACTGAACGCTGCTCCAAACACTGAACACTGCTCCAAACACTGAACATGGCTCCAAACACTGAACTCTGCTCCAAACACCGAACTTGCTCAAAACACTGAACTTGCTCAAAACACTGAACTTGCTCAAAACAATGAACTCTGCTCAAAACACTGAACTTGCTCAAAACACTGAACTCTGCTCAACACACTAAACTTGCTCAAAACACAGAACACTGCTCAAAACACTGAACACTGCTCCAAACACTGAACATGGCTCCAAACACTGAACTCTGCTCCAAACACTGAACTTGCTCAAAACACTGAACGCTGCTCAAAACACTGAACTTGCTCAAAACACTGAACACTATTCAATTCACTGAACACTGCTCAAATCACTGAACATAATTCAAAATACTGAATACAGCTCAAACAGTGAACACTGCTCCAAATGCCCAATCCTGCTCCAAACACTGAACACTACTCCAATCACTGAATGCTGCTCAAAAACTGAACATTGCTCCTAACACTGAACACTGCTCAAAACACTGATCATTGCACAAAACACTGAACACTGCTCCAAACACTGAACTCTGCTCAAAACACTGAACACTGCTCAAATCACTGAACACTATTCAAAACACTGAACACTGCTCAGACAGTGAACATAGCTCCAAACTCTGAACGCTGCCCAATTCCCTGATCACTGCTCAAAATACTGAACACTGCTCAGAAAACTGAACAGTTTTCAAGGTGCTGAACACTGAACAAAACACTTAAAACTGCTCCAAATGCTCAACACAGCTCAAAACGCTGAAGGTTATTCCAAAAGCTGAAGACTGCCCCAAATGCTGAGCTCATGCTCCAAACTCTAAATACAGCTCCAGACTCGAAATATTGCTCCAAACTATCAACACTGCTCCAAACTCTGAACACTGCTCCAAACGCTCAACACCGCTCCAAACGATCTACACTTCTCCAAACTCAGAACACTGCTCCAAACGCTCAACACTGCTCCAAACGATCAACACTGCTCCAAACACTCAAACCTGCTCCAAACATTCAATACTGCTCAAAATATTGAACACTGCTCCCAACTCTGAACATTGCTCCCAACTCTGAACACTGCTGAAATCACTGAACACTGCTCCCAACTCTGAACACTGCAGAAAACACTGAACACTGGTCGCATCTCTGAACACTGCTCCAAACACTGAACGCTGCACAAATCACTGAACGCTGCTTAAAAGACTGAACACTGGCCAACAGCTGGACACTGCTTCTAACACTGAACACTATTCAAAACACTGAATACTGCTCAAGCAGTGAACACTGCTCAAAACACTGAACTCTGCTCCAAACACTGAACTCGGCTCAAAACACTGAACTCTGCTCAAAACACTGAACACTGCTCAAAACACTGAACTCTGCTCAAAACACTGAACTCTGCTTAAAACACTGACCACTGGCCAACAACTGGACACTGCTAAAAACATTGAACACTATTCAAAACATTGAATACTGCTCAAGCAGTGAACACTGCTCCAAACACTGAACGCTGCTCAAATCACTGAACACTGCTTAAAACACTGACCACTGGCCAACAACTGGACACTGCTAAAAACATTGAACACTATTCAAAACATTGAATACTGCTCAAGCAGTGAACACTGCTCCAAACACTGAACTCTGCTCCAAACACTGAACTCTGCTCAAAACACTGAACTCTGCTCAAAACACTGCACTCTGCTCAAAACACTGCACTCTGCTCAAAACACTGAACTCTGCTCAAAACACTGAACTCTGCCCCAAACACTGAACTTGCTCAAAACACTGAACTCTGCTCAAAACACTGATCACTGCTCAAAACACTGAACTATGCTCAAAACACTGAACTTGCTCAAAACACTGAACTCTGCTCAAAACACTGATCACTGCTCAAAACACTGAACTATGCTCAAAACACTGAACTTGCTCAAAACACTGAACTTGCTCAAAACACTGAATGCCGCTCAAAAAACTGAACTCTGCTCAAAACACTGAACTCTGCTCAAAACACAACACTGCCCAAACACTGAACACTGGCCAAAAACTGAACACTACTCAAAACAATGATCACTACTCAAAACACTGAACTTGCTCAAAACACCGAACTTGCTCAAAACACTGAACACTGCGCAAATCACTGAAAACAGCTCAAAGCTCTGAAAACTGCACAACAAGCTTAACACTGCTCAAAAAGCTTTACACTGCTCATAAAACAAAACAAGGATCAGAAAACTGAAAAGTGCCCAAGGCACTGAACACTGATCAAAGTACTGAAAACTGCTTTAAACTCTGAACACTGCTCCAAAATCTGAAGACTGCTCCAAACTCAGAAGACGGCTCCAAACTCTGAAAACTGCTCCAAACGCTCATCACAGCTCCAAACGCTCAACACTGCTCGAGACACTGATCACTGCTCAAAACACTGCACCAAACGCTCAACACTGTTCCAAACAAACAACATTTGCTCCAAACAGTCAACACTGCTCAAATCATTGAACATGGCACCAAAACTGAACACTGCTCCTAACACTGAACACTGCTCCAAACACTGAACTCTGCTCCAAACACTGAACTCTGCTCAAAACACTGAACTCTGCTCAAAACACTGCACTCTGCTCAAAACACTGCACTCTGCTCAAAACACTGCACTCTGCTCAAAACACTGAACTCTGCTCAAAACACTGATCACTGCTCAAAACACTGAACACTGCTCAAAACACTGAACTTGCTCAAAACACTGCACTCTGCTCAAAACACTGAACTCTGCTCAAAACACTGAACTCTGCTCAAAACACTGAACTCTGCCCCAAACACTGAACTTGCTCAAAACACTGAACTCTGCTCAAAACACTGATCACTGCTCAAAACACTGAACACTGCTCAAAACACTGAACTTGCTCAAAACACTGAACTCTGCTCAAAACACTGATCACTGCTCAAAACACTGAACTATGCTCAAAACACTGAACTTGCTCAAAACACTGAACTCTGCTCAAAACACTGAACACTGCCCCAAACACTGAAGTTGCTCAAAACACTGAATGCCGCTCAAAAAACTGAACTCTGCTCAAAACACTGAACTCTGCTCAAAACACAACACTGCCCAAACACTGAACACTGGCCAAAAACTGAACACTACTCAAAACAATGATCACTACTCAAAACACTGAACTTGCTCAAAACACCGAACTTGCTCAAAACACTGAACACTGCGCAAAACACTGAACTCTGCTCAAAACAATGAACTCTGCTCAAAACACTGAACTCTGCTCAAAACACTGAACTCTTCTCAAAACACTGAACACTGCTCAAAACACTGAACACTGCTCAAAACACTGAACTCTGCTCAAAACAATGAACTCTTCTCAAAACACTGAACACTGCTCAAAACACTGAACTCTGCTCAAAACAATGAACTCTGCTCAAAACACTGAATTCTGCTCAAAAAACTGAACACTGCTCAAAACACTGAACACTGCTCCAAGCACTGAACATGGCTCCAAACACTGAACTCTGCTCCAAGCACTGCACACGGCTCCAAACACTGAACACGGCTCCAAACACTGAACTCTGCTCAAAACACTGAACCTGCTCAAAACACTGAACTCTGCTCCAAACACTGAACTTGCTCAAAACACTGAACACTGCTCAAATCACTGAACACTGCACAATTTACTGAACACTGCTCAAATCAATGAACACTGCTCAAATCACTGAACACTGCTCAAATCAATGAATACTACTCAAAACACTGAACTTGCTACAAACACTGAACTTGCTCAAAAAACTGAACCCTGCTCAAATCACTGAACACTACTCAAAACACTGAACACTGCTCCAAACACTGAACACTGGCCAAAACACTGAACACTGGCCAAAAACCGGAAACTGCTCAAATCACAGGACACTACTCAAAACACTGAACACTGCTCAGAAACCTGAACTTGCTCAAAACACTGAACTCTGCTTAAAACACTGAACACTGCTCAAAACACTGAACTTGCTCAAAACACTGAACACTGCTCCAAACACTGAACACTGCTCAAAACACTGAACACTGGCCAAATACTGGGCATTACTCAAAACACTGATCACTGCTCAAAACACTGAACTATGCTCAAAACACTGAACTTGCTCAAAATACTGAACACTGGTGCCAAGTCTGAACACTGCTCCCATCTCTGAATACTGTGCCCAACTCTGAACACTGCTCCAAACACTGAACACTGGCCAAATACTGGGCATTACTCAAAACACTGAACACTGCTCAAAACACTGAACACTGCTCAAAACACTGAACACTGCTCAAAACACTGAACACTGCTCCAAACACTGAACTTGCTCAAAACACTGAACTCTGCTCAAAACACTGAACACTGCTCAAAACACTGAACTCTGTTCAAAACACTGAACACTGCTCCAAACACTGAACTTGCTCAAAACACTGAACTCTGCTCAAAACACTGAACACTGCTCAAAACACTGAACTCTGTTCAAAACACTGAACACTGCTCCAAACACTGAACTTGCTCAAAACACTGAATGCTGCTCAAAACACTGAACACAGCTCAAAACACTGAACTCTGTTCAAAACACTGAACTCTGCTCAAAACACTGAACACTGCTCAAAACACTGAACACTGCTCCAAACACTGAACTTGCTCAAAACACTGAACTCTGCTCAAAACACTGAACACTGCTCAAAACACTGAACACTGCTCCAAACACTGAACTTGCTCAAAACACTGAACTCTGCTCAAAACACTGAACACTGCTCAAAACACTGAACTCTGTTCAAAACACTGAACACTGCTCCAAACACTGAACTTGCTCAAAACACTGAATGCTGCTCAAAACACTGAACACAGCTCAAAACACTGAACTCTGTTCAAAACACTGAACTCTGCTCAAAACACTGAACACTGCGCAAACACTGAACACAGCTCAAAGCACTGAAAACTGCACAACAAGCTTAACACTGCTCAAAAAGCTTTACACTGCTCATAACACAAAACAAAGCTCAGAATACTGAAAAGTGCCCAAGGCACTGAACACTGATTAAAGCACTGAAAACTGCCGTAAACTCTGAACACTGCTCCAAAATCTGAAGACTGCTCCAAACTCAGATGAGGGCTCCAAACTCTGAAAACTGCTCAAAACGCTCATCACAGCCCCAAACGCTCAACACTGCTCCAAAAGCTCAACATTGCTCCAAACACTGACCATTGCTCAAAACACTGCACCAAACGCTCAACACTGTTCCAAACAATCAACATTGCTCCAAACAATCAACACTGCTCAAAACATTGAACATGGCACCAAACACTGAACACTGCACCAAACACTGAACACTGCTCCAAACACTGAACACTGCTCCAAACACTGAACACTGCTCCAAACACTGAACTCTGCTCAAAACACTGACCACTGCTCCAAACACTGACCACTGCTCAAAACACTGAACTTGCACAAAACACTGAACATGGCACCAAAACTGAACACTGTTCCTAACACTGAGCACTGCTCCAAACACTGAACACTGCACCAAACACTGAAGACTGCTCCAAACACTGAACACTGCACCAAACACTGAACACTGCACCAAACACTGAACAATGCTCAAAACACTGAACACTGCACCAAACACGGAACACTGCAACAAACACTGAACACGGCTCCAAACACTTAACACGGCTCCAAACACTGAACTCTGCCCAATCACTGAACTTATTCAAAACACTGAACTCCTCCCAAAACACTGAACTTGCTCAAAACACTGAACACTGCTCCAGATACCCAACACAGCTCCTAACACTGAACACTACTCAAAACACTGAATAGTGCTCCAAACACTGAACAGTGATCCAAACACTGAACACTGCACAAAACACTGAACACTGCTCAAATCACTGAACACTGCTCAAATCACTGAACACTGCTCAAATCACTGAACACTACTCAAAACACTGAATACTGCTCAAACACTGAACACTGCTCCAAACACTTAACGCTGCCCAAATCACCGAACACTGGCCAAAACACTGAACACTGGCCAAAAACAGGAAACTGCTCAAATCACAGGACACTACTCAAAACACTGATCACTGCTCAAAACACTGAACACTGCTCAAAAGATTGTACACTGTTCAAAACACTGAACACTGCTCAAAACACTGAACACTGCTCAAAACAGAGAACACTGCTCAAAACACTGAACTCTGCTCAAAACACTGAACTCTGCTCAAAACACTGAACACTGCTCAAAACACTGAACTTGCTCAAAACACTGAAAACAGCTCCAAACTCTGAACACTGCTCCAAACACTGAACGCAGCTCAAAACACTGATCACTGGCCAAAAACTGGACACTGCTCAAAACACTGATCACTGCTCAAAACACTGAACTCTGCTCAAAACACTGAACTCTGCTCAAAAGACTGAACTGGCTCAAAACACTGAACTCTGCTCAAAACACTGATCACTGCTCAAAACACTGGACACTGCTCCAAACAATCAACATTGCTCCAAACGATCAACACTGCTCAAAACACTGAACACTGGCCAAAAACTGGACACTACTCAAAACACTGATCACTGCTCAACACACTGAACACTGTTCAAAACACTGAACACTGCTCCAAACACTGAACACTGCTCCAAACACTGAACACTGATCCAAACACTGAACGCTGCTCAAAACACTGAACTCGGCTCAAAACACCAAACTTGCTCAAAACACTGAAGCCTGCGCAAAGCACTGAACACTGTTCAAAGCACTGAAAACTGCACAAAAATCTTAACACTGCTCAAAAAGCTTAACACTACTTATAACACAAAACAATGCTCAGAAAACTGAAAAGTGCCCAAGGCACTGAACACTGATCAAAGCATTGAAAACTGCTTTAAACTCTGAAGACGGCTTCAACCTCTGAAAACTGCTGCAAACGCTCAACACAGCTCCAAAAGCTCAACACTGCTCCAAACGCTCAACACAGCTCCAAACGCTCAACACTGCTCCATAAGCTCCACACTGCTCCAAACACTGATCACTGCTCAAAACACAGGACACTGCTCCAAACGCTCAACACTGCTCCAAACAATCAACATTGCTCCAAACAATCAACACTGATCAAAACATTGAACATGGCACCAAAACTGAACACTGCTCCTAACACTGAACACTGTTCCAAACACTGAACACTGCTCAAAACACTGAACTCTGCTCAAAACACTGAACACTGCTCCAAACACTGAACTTGCTCAAAACACTGAACTTGCTCAAAACACTGAATGCTGCTCAAAACACTGAACACAGCTCAAAACACTGAACACAGCTCAAAACACTGAACTCTGTTCAAAACACTGAACTCTGCTCAAAACACTGAACACTGCCCAAAAACTGAACACTGCGCAAAGCACTGAACACAGCTCAAAGCACTGAACACTGCTCCAAACTATGAACACTGCTCCAAACACAGAACGCTGCTTAAAATACTGAAATCTGTTCAAAACACTGAACTTGCTCAAAACACTGAACTCTATTCAAAACACTGAATACTGCTCAGACAGTGAACACTGCTCCAAATGCCCAACACTGCTCCTAACACTGAATACTGCTCCAAACACTGAACGCTGCTCAAATCACTGAACACTGCTCAGAAAACTGAACAGTTTTCAAGGCACTGAACACTGATCAAAGCACTGAAAACTGCTCCAAATGCTCAACACTGCTCAAAATGCTGAAGGCTATTCCAAAAGCTGAAGACTGCACCAAATGCTGAGCTCATGCTCCAAACTCCAAATACTGCTCCAAACTCCAAATAATGCTCCAAACGCTCAACACTGCTCCAAACGCTCAACACTGCTCCAAACGCTCAACACTGCTCCAAACACTCAAAACTACTCCAAACATTCAACACTTCTCAAAATATTGAACACTGCTCCCAACTCTGAACACTGCTCCCAACTCTGAACACTGCTGAAATCAATGAACACTGGTCTCAACTCTGAACACTGCTCCCATCACTGAACACTGCTCCTAACAATGAATGCTGCTAAAAACACTGATCACTGCTCAAATTACTGAACACTATTAAAAACACTGAATAATGCTCAATCAGTGAACGCAGCTCCAAACTCTGAACGCTGACCAAATCACTGAACACTGCTCCAAATTCTGAACTCTGCTCAAAACACTGAACTTGTTCAAAACACTGAACTCTGCTCATAACACTGAACACTGCTCAAAACACTGAACACGGCTAAAAGCACTGAACTTGCAAAAAATACTGAACTCTGCTCAAAACACTGAACTTGCTCAAAACACTGAACTTGCTCAAACCACTGAACTCTGCTCAAAACACTGAACACTGCTCAAAACACTGAACACTGCTAAAAGCACTGAACTTGCAAAAAATACTGAACTCTGCTCAAAACACTGAACCCTGCTCCAAACACTGAACTCTGCTCAAAACACTGAACTCTGCTCCATACACTGAACTTGCTCAAAACACTGAACACTGCAAAAATCACTGAACACTGCACAATTTACTGAACACTACTCAAAACACTGAACACTGTTCAAAACACTGAACACTGCTCAAATCAATGAATACTACTCAAAACACTGAACACTGCTCAAAACACTGAACTCTGTTCCAAACACTGAACTTGCTCAAAACACTGAACACTGCTCAAATCACTGAATACTGCTCAAACACTGAACACTGCTCCAAACACTGAACACTGGCCAAAACACTGAACACTGGCCAAAAACCGGAAACTGCTCAAATCACAGGACACTACTCAAAACACTGAACACTGCTCAGAAACCTGAACTTGCTCAAAACACTGAACTCTGTCCAAAACACTGAACACTGCTCAAAACACTGAACACTGGCCAAAAACTGGACACTACGCAAAACACTGTTCACTTCTCAAAACACCGAACTATGCTCAAAACACTGAACTTGCTCAAAATACTGAACACAGGTCCCAAGTCTGAACAGTGCTCCCATCTCTGAACACTGCGCCCAACTCTGAACACTGCACCAAACACTGAATGCAGCTCAAAACACTGAACACTGGCCAAAAAGTGGACACTACTCAAAACACTGATCACTGCTCAAAACACTGAACTATGCTCAAAACACTGAACTTGCTCAAAACACTGAACTCTGCTCAAAACACTGAACTTGCTCAAAACACTGAACACTGCTCAAAACACTGAACACTGCTCCAAACACTGAACTCTGCTCAAAACACTGAACTCTGCTCAAAACACTGAACTCTGCTCAAAACACTGAACTCTGCTCAAAACAATGAACTCTGCTCAAAACTCTGAACTCTGCTCAAAACACTGAAATGGCTCAAAACACTGAACTCTGCTCAAAACACTGATCACTGCTCAAAACACTGGACACTGCTCAAAACACTGATCACTGCTCAACACACTTAACACTGTTCAAAACACTGAACACTGCTCCAAACACTGAACACTGATCCAAACACTGAACGCAGCTCAAAACACTGAACTCGGCTCAAAGCACCGAACTTGCTCAAAACACTGAAGACTGCGCAAAGTACTGAACACTGCTCAAAGCACTGAAAACTGCACAAAAAGCTTAACACTGCTGAAAAAGCTTAACACTACTTATAAAACAAAAGAAAACTCAGAAAACTGAAAAGTGACCAAGGCACTGAACACTGATCAAAGCACTGAAAACTGCTTTAAACTCTGAAGATGGCTTCAAACTCTGAAAACTGCTCCAAACGCTCAACACAGCTCCAAAACCTCAACACTGCTCCAAAAGCTCAACACTGCTCCAAACACTGATCATTGCTCAAAACACTGGACACTGCTCCAAACGCTCAACAGTGTTCCAAACAATCAACATTGCTCCAAACAATCAACACTGCTCAAAACATTGAACATGGCACCAAAACTGAACACTGCTCCTAACACTGAACACTACTAAAAACACTGAACACTTCTCCAAACACTGAACACTGCTCCAAACACTGAACACTGCTCCAAACACTGAACACTGCTCCAAACTCTGAACACTGCTCAAAACACTGAACTCTGCTCAAAACACTGAACTCTGCTCAAAACACTGAACTCTGCTCAAAACACTGAACACCGATCAAAACATTGAACACTGCTCCAAACTCTGAACACTGCTCCAAACTCTGAACACTGCTCCAAACTTTGAACACTGCTCTAAACTCTGAACACTGCTCCAAACACTGAACTCTGAATAAACACTGAACTTGCTCAAAACACTGAACTCTGATCAAAAGACTGAACTTGCTCAAAACACTGAACTTGCTCAAAACACTGAACTTGCTCAAAACACTGAACTTGCTCAAAACACTGAACTTGCTCAAAACACTGAACTTGCTCAAAACACTGAACACTGCTCCAAACACTGAACTTGCTCAAAACACTGAACTCTGATCCAAACACTGAACAGTGCTCAAAACACTGAACTCGGCTCAAAACACTGAACTTGCTCAAAACACTGAACACTGCTCAAAACACTGAACTTGCTCAAAACACTGAACAGTGCTCAAAACACTGAACTCGGCTCAAAACACTGAACTTGCTCAAAACACTGAACTCTGATCCAAACACTGAACAGTGCTCAAAACACTGAACACTGCTCAAAACACTGAACTTGCTCAAAACACTGAACAGTGCTCAAAACACTGAACTCGGCTCAAAACACTGAACTTGCTCAAAACACTGAACTCTGATCCAAACACTGAACAGTGCTCAAAACACTGAACACTGCTCCAAACACTGAACACTGCTCAAAACACTGAATGCTGCTCAAAACACTGAACACTGCTCCAAACACTGAACACTGCTCAAAACACTGAACTCTGCTCAAAACACTGAACTCTGCTCAAAACACTGAACTCTGTTCAAAACACTGAACTCTGCTCAAAACACTGAACACTGCCCAAACACTGAACCATGGCCAAAAACTGGACACTACTCAAAACAATGATCACTACTCAAAACACTGAACTCTGCTCAAATCAACGAACTTGCTCAAAACATTGAACACTGCGCAAAGCACTGAACACGGCTCAAAGCACTGAAAACTGCACAACAAGCTTAACACTGCTCAAAAAGATTTACACTGCTCATAACACAAAACAATGCTCAGAAAACTGAAAATTGCCCAAGGCACTGAACACTGATCAAAGCACTGAAAACTGCTTTAAATGCTGAGCACTGCTCCAAAATCTGAAGACTGCTCCAAACTCAGAAGAGGGCTCCAAACACTGAACACTGCTCCAAACACTGAATGCTGCTCCAAATACTGAACTCTGCTCAAAACACTGAACTTGCTCAAAACACTGAACATGGCACCAAAACTGAACACTGATCATAGCACTGAGCACTGCTCCAAACACTGAACACTGCTCCAAATACTGAACACTGCACCAAACACTGAACACTGCTCCAAACACTGAACACTGCACCAAACACTGAACACTGCACCAAACACTGAACACTGCACCAAACACTGAACAATGCTCCAAACACTGAACAATGCTCCAAACACTGAACACTGCACCAAACACTGAACACTGCACCAAACTCTGAACACTGCACCAAACTCTGAACACTGCACCAAACACTGAACACTGCTCCAAACACTGAACACTGCACCAAACACTGAACACTGCACCAAACACTGAACACTGCACCAAACACTGAACAATGCTCCAAACACTGAACAATGCTCCAATAACTGAACACTGCACCAAACACTGAACACTGCACCAAACTCTGAACACTGCACCAAACTCTGAACACTGCACCAAACACTGAACACTGCTCCAAGCACTGAACACTGCACCAAACACTGAACACTGCACCAATCACTGAACACTGCACAAAACACTCAAAACTGCTCCAAACACTGAACACCGCACCAAACTCTGAACACTGCACCAAACTCTGAACACTGCACCAAACACTGAACACTGCTCCAAGCACTGAACACTGCACCAAACACTGAACACTGCACCAATCACGGAACACTGCACAAAACACTCAAAACTGCTCCAAACACTGAACACTGCACCAAACACTGAACACTGCACCAAACACTGAACACGGCTCCAAACACTTAACACGGCTCCAAACACTGAACTCTGCCCAATCGCTGAACTTGCTCAAAACACTAAACTCTGATCAAAATGCTGAACTTGCTCAAAACACTGAACACTGCTCCAAATACTAAACACTGCTCCTAAAACTGAACACTACTCAAAACACTGAATAGTGCTCCAAACACTGAACAGTGCACCAAACAATGAACACTGCACAAAACACTGAACACTGCTCAAATCACTGAACACTGCTCAAAGCACTGAACACTACTCAAAACACTGAATACTGCTCAAACACTGAACACTGCTCCAAACACTGAACACTGCACCAAACACTGAACACTGCTCCAAACACTGAACACTGCACCAAATGCGGAACACTGGCCAAAACACTGAACACTGGCCAAAAACTGGAAACTGCTCAAATCACAGGACACTACTCAAAACACTGATCACTGCTGAAAACACTGAACACTGCTTAAAACACTGAACTCTGCTCAAAACACTGAACTCTGCTCAAAACAGAGAACACTGCTCAAAACACTGAACTCTGCTTAAAACACTGAACTCTGCTCAAAACACTGAACTCTGCTCAAAACAGTGAATACTGCTCAAAACACTGAACTTGCTCATAACACTGAACACTGCTCATAACACTGAACACTGCTCAAAACACTGAACACTGCTCAAAACACTGAACACTGCTCAAAACACTGAACACTGCTCCAAATTCTGAACACTGCTCCAAACACTGAACGCAGCTCAAAACACTGAACACTGGCCAAAAACTGGACACTGCTCAAAACACTGAACTCTGCTCAAAACACTGAACTCTGCTCAAAACACTGAACTCTGCTCAAAACACTGAACACTGCTCAAAACACTGGACACTGCTCAAAACACTGGACACTGCTCCAAACAATCAACATTGCTCCAAATGATCAACACTGCTCAAAACACTGAACACTGGCCGAAAACTGGACACTACTCAAAACACTGATCACTGCTCAACACACTGAACACTGTTCAAAACACTGAACACTGCTCCAAACACTAAACACTGCTCCAAACACTGAACACTGCTCCAAACACTGAACACTGCTCCAAACACTAAACACTGCTCCAAACACTGAACACTGCTCCAAACACTGAACGCTGCTCAAAACACTGAACTCGGCTCAAAGCACCGAACTTGCTCAAAACACTGAACACACGCAAAGCACTGAACACTGCTCAAAGCACTGAAAACTGCACAAAAAGCTTAACACTGCTGAAAAAGCTTAACACTACTTATAAAACAAAACAAAACTCAGAAAACTGAAAAGTGACCAAGGCACTGAACACTGATCAAAGCACTGAAAACTGCTTTAAACTCTGAAGATGGCTTCAAACTCTGAAAACTGCTCCAAACGCTCAACACAGCTCCAAAAGCTCAACACTGCTCCAAAAGCTCAACACTGCTCCAAACACTGATCACTGCTCAAAACACTGGACACTGCTCCAAACGCTCAACAGTGTTCCAAACAATCAACATTGCTCCAAACAATCAACACTGCTCAAAACATTGAACATGGCACCAAAACTGAACACTGCTCCTAACACTGAACACTGCTAAAAACACTGAACACTTCTACAAACACTGAACACTGCTCCAAACACTGAACACTGCTCCAAACTCTAAACACTGCTCCAAAGACTGAACACTGCTCCAAACACTGAACACTGCTCCAAACACTGAACTCTGCTCAAAACACTGAACTCTGCTCCAAACACTGAACACTGCTCCAAACTCTGAACACTGCTCAAAACACTGAACTCTGCTCAAAACACTGAACTCTGCTCAAAACACTGAACTCTGCTCAAAACACTGAACACCGATCAAAACATTGAACACTGCTCCAAACTCTGAACACTGCTCCAAACTCTGAACACTGCTCCAAACTCTGAACACTGCTCCAAACACTGAACTCTGAACAAACACTGAACTTGCTCAAAAGACTGAACTCTGATCAAAAGACTGTACTTGCTCAAAACACTGAACTTGCTCAAAACACTGAACTTGCTCAAAACACTGAACTTGCTCAAAACACTGAACACTGCTCCAAACACTGAACTTGCTCAAAACACTGAACACTGCTCCAAACACTGAACTCTGCTCAAAACACTGAACTCTGCTCAAAACACTGAACTTGCTCAAAACACTGAACACTGCTCCAAACACTGAACACTGCTCAAATCACTGAACACTATTCAAAACACCGAATACTGCTCAGACAGTGGACACTGCTCCAAATGCCCAACACTGCTCCAAACATTCAACACTGCTCAAAATACTGAACACTGCTCAAAACACTGAAAACTGCACAAAAAGCTTAACAGTACTCATAACACAAAACAATGCTCAGAAAACTGAAAAGTGCCCAAGGCACTGAACACTGATCAAAGCACTGAAAACTGCTTTAAACACTGAATACTGCTCCACACTCTGTACACTGCTCCCAACTCTGAACACAGCTCCCAACTCTGAACACTGCTCCCAACTCTGAACACTGCTCCAAACTCTGAACACTGCTCCAAACTCTGAACACTGCTCCCAAATCTGAACACTGCTCCAAACTCTGAACACTGCTCCAAACTCTGAACACTGCTCCCAAATCTGAACACTGCTCCAAACTCTGAACACTGCTCCCAAATCTGAACACTGCTCCAAACTCTGAACACTGCTCCCAAATCTGAACACTGCTCCAAACTCTGAACACTGCTCCCAAATCTGAACACTGCTCCCAACTCTGAACACTGCTCCCAACTCTGAACACTGCTCCCAACTCTGAACACTGCTCCCAACTCTGAACAATGCTCCCAAATCTGAACACTGCTCCCAACTCTGAACACTGCTCCCAACTCTGAACACTGCTCCAAACTCTGAACACTGCTCCAAACTCTGAACACTGCTCCAAACACTGAACTCTGCTCAAAACACTGAACTCTGCTCAAGACACTGAACTCTGCTCAAATCACTGAACACTGCTCCAAACACTGAACACTACTCATATCACTGAACACTATTCAAAACACTGAATACTGCTCAGACCATGAACATTGCTCAAAATGCCCAACACTGCTCCAAACACTGAACACTGCACAAAACGCTGATCACTGCTCATAACACTGAACTCTGCTCCAAACTCTGAACACTATTCAAAACACTGAATACTGCTCAAAAAGTGAACACTGCTGCAAACTCTGAACGCTGCCCAATTCACTGATCACTGCTCAAAGCACTGAACACAGCTCAGAAAAATGAACAGTTTTCAAGGCACTGAACACTGATCAAAGCACTGAAAACTGATCCAAATGCTCAACACTGCTCAAAACGCTGAAGGCTATTACAAAAGCTGAAGACTGCAACAAATGCTGAGCTCATGCTCCAAACTCTAAATACTGCTCCAAACTAGAAATACTGCTCCAAACGATCAACTCTGCTCCAAACACTCAAACCTGATCGAAACATTCAACACTGCTCCAAATGCTGAACACTGCTCCCAACTCTGAACACTGCTGAAATCACTGAACGCTGCTCAGAACACTGAACACTGGCCAAAAACTGGACAATGCACAAAACACGGGCCACTGCCCCAAAAAATCAACACTGCTCCAAACGCTCAACGTTGCTCCAAACAATCAATACTGCTTAAAATATTGAACATGGCACCAAAACTGAATACTGCTCCTAACACTGAACACTGCTCCAAACACTGAACACTGCTCAAAACACTGAACACTACTCAAAACACTGAACACTGCTCCCAACTCTGAACACTGATCCCAACTCTGAACTCTGCTCCCAAATTTGAACTCTGCTCCCAACTCTGAACTCTGCTAACAACTCTGAACTCTGCTCCCAACTCTGAACTCTGCTCCCAAATCTGAACTCTGCTCCCAACACTGAACACTGCTCCCAACACTGAACACTGCTCCAAACTCTGAACACTGCTAACAACTCTGAACACTGCCCCAAACTCTGAACACTGCTCCAAACTCTGAACACTGCTCCACACTCTGAACATTGCTCCCAACTCTGAACACTGCTCCAAACTCTGAACACTGCTCCCAATCAGAACACTGCTCCCAACTCTGAACACTGCTCCCAACTCTGAACTCTGCTCCAAACTCTGAACTCTGCTCCAAACTCTCAACATTGCTCCAAACGCTCAACACTGCACCAAACACTGAACATGACACAAACACTGAACACTGCTCCAAACGCTCAACACTGCTCGAAAAACTGAACAAGGCACCCACACTGAACACTGCTCCAAACACTGAACGGTGCTCAAACACTGAACACTGCTCCAAACACTGAACGTGGCTCAAACACTGAACACTGCTCCAAACACTGAACGCTGCTCAAACAATGAATACTGCTCCCAACTCTGAACACTGCTCCCAACTCTGAACACTGCTCCCAACTCTGGACACTGCTCCCAACTCTGGACACTGCTCCCAACTCAGAACACTGCTCCCAACTCAGAACACTACTCCCAACTCATAACACTGCTCCCAACTCTGGACACTGCTCCAAACTCTGAACACTGCTCCCAACTCTGAACACTGCTCCCAACTCTGAACACTGCTCCCAACTCTGAACATTGCTCCAAACTCTGAGCACTGCTCCAAACTCTCAACATTGCTCCAAATACTCAACACTGCACCATACACTGAACATGACACAAACACTGAACACTGCTCCAAACACTGAACACTGCTCAAAACACTGAACACTGCTCAAAACACTGAACACTGCTCAAAACACTGAACTCTGCTCCAAACACTGAACTCTGCTCCAAACACTGAACTCTGCTCAAAACACTGAACACTGCTCAAAACACTGAACTCTGCTCAAAACACTGAACACCGCTCAAAACACTGAACACCGCTCAAAACACTGAACACTGCTCCCAACTCTGAACACTGCTCCCAACTCTGAACTCTGCTGCCAAATTTGAACTCTGCTCCCAACTCTGAACTCTGCTCCCAACTCTGAACTCTGCTCCCAACTCTGAACTCTGCTCCCAAATCTGAACTCTGCTCCCAACACTGAACACTGCTCCCAACACTGAACACTGCTCCAAACTCTGAACACTGCTACCAACTCTGAACACTGCTCCAAACTCTGAACACTGCTCCCAACTCTGAACACTGCTCCACACTCTGAACATTGCTTCCAACTCTGAACACTGCTCCAAACTCTGAACACTGCTCCCAATCTGAACACTGCTCCCAACTCTGAACACTGCTCCCAACTCTGAACACTGCTCACAACTCTGAACACTGCTCCACACTCTGAACATTGCTCCCAACTCTGAACACTGCTCCAAACTCTGAACACTGCTCCCAATCTGAACACTGCTCCAAACTCTGAACTCTGCTCCAAACTCTCAACATTGCTCCAAACTCTCAACACTGCACCAAAAACTGAACATGACACAAACATTGAACACTGCTCCAAACGCTCAACACTGCTCGAAAAACTGAACAAGGCACCCACACTGAACACTGCTCCAAACACTGAACGCTGCTCAAACACTGAACACTGCTCCAAACACTGAACGCGGCTCAAACACTGAACACTGCTCCAAACACTGAAGGCTGCTCAAACAATGAATACTGCTCCCAACTCTGAACACTGCTCCCAACTCTGAACACTGCTCCCAACTCTGGACACTGCTCCCAACTCAGAACACTGCTCCCAACTCAGAACACTACTCCCAACTCATAACACTGCTCCCAACTCTGGACACTGCTCCAAACTCTGAACACTGCTCCCAACTCTGAACACTGCTCCCAACTCTGAACACTGCTCCCAACTCTGAACATTGCTCCAAACTCTGAACACTGCTCCAAACTCTCAACATTGCTCCAAACACTCAACACTGCACCATACTCTGAAGATGACACAAACACTGAACACTGCTCCAAACGCTCAACACTGCTCGAATAGCTGAACAAGGCACCCACACTGAACACTGCTCCTAACACTGAACGCTGCTCAAACACTGAACCCTGCTCCAAACACTGAACGCTGCTCAAACACTGAACGCTGCTCAAACACTGAACATTGGACAAAAACTGATCACTGCTCAAAACACTGGATACTGCTCCAAACGCTCAACACTGCTCCAAACAGTCAACACTGCTCCAAACAATCAACACTGCTCCTAACACTGAACACTGCTCAAAACACTGAACACTGGCAAAAAACTGGACACTGCTCAAAACACTGATCACTGCCCCAAAAACTGGAAACTGCTCCAAACACTGCACATTGAAAAAAACACTGAACACTGCTCAAAACACTGAACACTACTCCAAACACTGAACACCGCTCCAAAAGCTGAAGACTTCACCAAACGTTGAGCTCAGCTACAAACACTAAATACTGCTCCAAACATTCAACACAGACCAAATCACTGAACACTGCTCAAAACACAACACAATGTTCAAAAAACTGAAAAGTGTTCAAGGCACTGAACATTGATCAAAGCACTGAAAATTGATCAAAGCACTGAAAACTACTCAACTCACCGAACTCTGCTCAAAATACTGAACACAGCTCCCAACTCTGAACTCTGCTCCCAACTGTGAACACTGTTCAACACTCTGAAAACTGCTCCAAACTCTGAAAACTGGTCAACACTCTGAACACTGCTCAACACTCTGAAAACTGCTCCAAACTCTGAACATTGCTCCCAACTCTGAACACTGCTCCCAACTCTGAACACTGCTCCCAACTCTGAACACTGCTCCCAACTCTGAACAATGCTCCCAACTCTGAACACTGCTCCAAACTCTGAACACTGCTCCAAACTCAAAACACTGCTCCCAACTCTGAACACTGCTCCCAACTCTGATCACTGCTGAAAACACTGAACACTGGTCGCATCTCTGAACACTGCACCAAAAACTGAACGCTGCTCAAATCACTGAACACTGCTCGAAAAGCTGAACAAGGCACCCACACTGAACACTGCTCCAAACACTGAACGCTGCTCAAACACTGAACACTGCTCAAAAATCTGAACGCTGCTCAAACACTGAACACTGCTCCAAACACTGAACGCTGCTCAAACACTGAACATTGGCCAAAAAATGATCCCTGCACAAAACACTGGATACTAATCCAAATGCTCAACACTGCTCCAAACAGTCAACACTGATCCAAACAATCAACACTGCTCCTAACACTGAACACTGCTCAAAACACTGAACACTGGCCAAAACTGGACACCGCTCAAAACACTGATCACTGCCCCAAAAACTGGAAACAGCTCCAAACACTGAACATTGATCAAAACACTGAACACTACTCCAAACACTGAACACTACTCCAAACACTGAACATTACTCCAAACACTGAACACTGCTCCAAAAGCTGAAGACTGTGCCAAAAGCTGAGCTCAGCTCCAAACTCTAAATACTGCTCCAAACGATCAACACTGCTCCAAACACTCAAACCTGCTCCAAACATTCAACACTGCCCAAAACACTGAACACTGCTCAAAACACAAAACAATGTTCAGAAAACTGAAAAGTGTTCAAGGCACTGAACATTGATCAAAGCACTGAACACTACTCAACTCACCGAACTCTGCTCAAAACACTGAACACTGCTCCAAACTCTGAACACTGCTCCCAAATCTGAACACTGCTCCCAACTCTGATCACTGCTCCCAACTCTGAACACTGATCAAAATACTGAACACTGCTCAAAACATTCAGCTCCACTCAAACACTAATTACTGCTCCAAACACTGAACTTGGCACCAACACTGCACACTGCTCCCAACACTGAACACCGCTCAAAACATTAGGCTCTGCTAAAACACTAAATACTGCTCCAAACGCTCAACACTGCTCCAAATGCTCAACACCGCTCCAAACGCTCAACACTGCTCCAAACGCTCAGCACTGCTGCAAACACTCAAACCTACTCTAAACACTCAACATTGCTCAAAAAACTGAACACTGCTCAAAGCACAGAACAGTGATCCGAACATGAACACTGCTCAAAACACTGCACACTGCTTCAAACTCTGAAGACTGTTCCAAACTCTGAACACTGCTCCAAACTCTGAACACTGCTCCAAACTCTGAACACTGCTCCCAACTCTGAACATGGCTCCCAACTCTGAACACTGCTCCCAACTCTGAACACTGCTCCCAACTCTGAACATGGCTCCCAACTCTGAACACTGCTCCCAACTCTGAACACTTCTCCAAGCGCTCAACACTGCTCCAAACATTCAACAATGCTCCAAATGCTCAACACTGCTCCAAGCGCTTCAACATGAAACCTCTGGAGGTAATGGTCGCTAAGTTAAGGACCGATAAAGGGACCAACAATAGAACAGAGGCATCCTGTTTGTAACGACCATTGAATTGGAGGATGACCTCAGGTCCCTGGGGTCCCAGATGATGTCACCTTCTCAAATATTCTGGAGTCCAGAAGAAAACATATAAAAACAGGTGGGTATGAAGCCACAGCAGGGACAACCTGGGAACACCCATTGCAAAGGAGAGACCCTGAGTTCGGTACTCAGAGAAGATTACGACCCATTGGAGGGAGCCTGGCCAGCTCACCTCACACGGGTAGTATCTCAGTCCAAGCTGGGAGTCCTGTGCATTACTTTCAACGGGGGTTAATAAGAATAATCAATTCAATGTGTCTGCTTGAACGCTTGTATGTTTTAAGTGACTTGAGTATTAAATAAAAGGTCAAATTGATAGGGATTTTGTGAGAATATACCCCTGTCTATTACGTCAAGTTGATACCCTGAAAGAAGAAAAGGGGCAAGATAATGAAAACCGCTACTGGTCAAAAAGCTGAACACTGTTCAAAACACTGAACACTGTTCCCAACACTGAACACTGTTCAAAACACTGAACACTGCTCCAAACACTGAACTCTGCTCAAAACACTGAACACTGTTCAAAACACTGAACACTGCTCCAAACATTGAACACTGTTCAAAACACTGAACACTGTTCAAAACACTGAACACTGCTCAAAACACTGAACTCTGCTCAAAACACTGAACTCTGCTCCAAACACTGAACACTGCTCCAAACACTGAACACTGCTCCAAACACTGAACACTGCTCCAAACACTGAACACTGCTCAGAACACTGAACACTGCTCCAAACACTGAACACTGCTCCGAACACTGAACACTGCTCAGAACACTGAACACTGCTCCAAACACTGAACACTGCTCAGAACACTGAACACTGCTCCAAACACTGAACACTGCTCAGAACACTGAACACTGCTCCGAACACTGAAGACTGCTCCAAACTCTGAAGACTGCTCCAAACTCTGAACACTGCTCCAAACTCAGAACACTGCTCGAAACTCTGAACACTGCTCCAAACACTGAACACTGCTCAAAACAATGAACTCTGATCCAAACACTGAACACTGCTCCAAACACTGAACACTGCTCCAAGCACTAAACACTGCTCCAAACACTGAACACAGCTCCAGCTCCAAACACTGAACACTGCTCCAAACACTGAACACTGCTCCAAACACTGAACACTGCTCCAAACACTGAACTCTGCTCCAAACACTGAACTCTGCTCCAAACACTGAACACTGCTCCAAACACTGAACACTGCTCCAAACACTGAACACCGCTCAAAACACTGAACACCGCTCAAAACACTGAACACCGCTCAGAGCACTGAACACTGCTCAGAGCACTGAACACTGCTCAAAGCACTGAAAACTGCACAAAAAGCTTAACAGTGCTCATAACACAACACAATGCTCAGAAAACTGAAAAGTGCCCAAGGCACTGAACACTGATCAAAGCACTGAAAACTGCTTTAAACGCTGAAGACTGCTCCAAACTCTGAACACTGTTCCCAACTCTGAACACTGCTCCCAACTCTGAACTCTGCTCCAAACACTGAACTCTGCTCAAAACACTGAACTCTGCTCAAAACACTGAACTCTGCTCAAAACACTGAACTCTGCCCAAAACACTGAACAGCGATCAAAACATTGAACACTGCTCAAATCACTGAACACTGCTCCAAACACTGAACTCTGCTCAAAACACTGAACAGCGATCAAATCACTGAACACTGCTCAAATCACTGAACTCTGCTCCAAACACTGAACTCTGCTCAAAACACTGAACTCTGCTCAAAACACTGAACTCTGCTCAAAACACTGAACTCGGCTAAAAACACTGAACTCTGCTCAAAACACTGTACACCGATCAAAGCACTGAAAACTGCACAAAAAGCTTAACAGTGCTCAGAAGACAAAACAATGCTCAGAAAACTGAAAAGTGCCAAACGCCCTGAACACTGATCAAAGCACTGAAAACTGCTTTAAACTCTGAATACTGCTCCACACTCTGAACACTGCTCCAAACACTGAACACTGCTCCCAACTCTGAACACTGCTCCCAACTATGAACACTGCTACCAACTCTGAACACTGCTCCCACTCTGAACACTGCTACCAACTCTGAACACGGCACAAATGACTGAACACTACTCATATCACTGAACACTATTCAAAACACTGAACACTGCTCAGACAATGAACACTGCTCAAAAGGCCCAACACTGCTCCAAACACTGAACACTGCTCCAAACACTGAACACTGCACAAAACGCTGATCACTGCTCATAACACTGAACTCTGCTCCAAACTCTGAACACTATTCAAAACACTGAACACTGCTCAAATCACTGAACACTGCTCAGAACACTGAACACTGCTCCGAACACTGAACACTGCTCAGAACACTGAACACTGCTCCGAACACTGAACACTGCTCAGAACACTGAACACTGCTCCGAACACTGAACACTGCTCAGAACACTGAACACTGCTCCACATACTGAACACTGCTCCAAACACTGAACACAGCTCAGAACACTGAACACTGCTCCAAACACTGAACACTGCTCCAAACACTGAACACTGCTCAGAACACTGAACACTGCTCAGAACACTGAACACTGCTCAGAACACTGAACACTGCTCCAAACACTGAACACTGCTCCAAACACTGAACACTGCTCAGAACACTGAACACTGCTCCAAACACTGAACACTGCTCCGAACACTGAACACTGCTCAGAACACTGAACACTGCTCCGAACACTGAACACTGCTCCAAACTCTGAACGCTGCTCCAAACTCTGAACACTGCTCCAAACTCAGAACACTGCTCGAAACTCTGAACACTGCTCCAAACACTGAACACTGCTCCAAACACTGAACTCTGCTCAAAACACTGAACACTGCTCAAAACAATGAACTCTGATCCAAACACTGAACACTGCTCCAAACACTGAACACTGCTCCAAGCACTAAACACTGCTCCAAACACTGAACACAGCTCCAGCTCCAAACACTGAACACTGCTCCAAACACTGAACACTGCTCCAAACACTGAACACTGCTCCAAACACTGAACTCTGCTCCAAACACTGAACTCTGCTCCAAACACTGAACACTGCTCCAAACACTGAACACTGCTCCAAACACTGAACACCGCTCAAAACACTGAACACCGCTCAAAACACTGAACACCGCTCAGAGCACTGAACACTGCTCAGAGCACTGAACACTGCTCAAAGCACTGAAAACTGCACAAAAAGCTTAACAGTGCTCATAACACAACACAATGCTCAGAAAACTGAAAAGTGCCCAAGGCACTGAACACTGATCAAAGCACTGAAAACTGCTTTAAACGCTGAAGACTGCTCCAAACTCTGAACACTGTTCCCAACTCTGAACACTGCTCCCAACTCTGAACTCTGCTCCAAACACTGAACTCTGCTCAAAACACTGAACTCTGCTCAAAACACTGAACTCTGCTCAAAACACTGAACTCTGCCCAAAACACTGAACAGCGATCAAAACATTGAACACTGCTCAAATCACTGAACACTGCTCCAAACACTGAACTCTGCTCAAAACACTGAACAGCGATCAAATCACTGAACACTGCTCAAATCACTGAACTCTGCTCCAAACACTGAACTCTGCTCAAAACACTGAACTCTGCTCAAAACACTGAACTCTGCTCCAAACACTGAACTCTGCTCAAAACACTGAACTCTGCTCAAAACACTGAACTCTGCTCAAAACACTGAACTCTGCTCAAAACACTGAACTCTGCTCCAAACACTGAACACTGCTCCAAACACTGAACACTGCTCAAAACACTGAACTCGGCTAAAAACACTGAACTCTGCTCAAAACACTGAACTCGGCTAAAAACACTGAACTCTGCTCAAAACACTGTACACCGATCAAAGCACTGAAAACTGCACAAAAAGCTTAACAGTGCTCAGAAGACAAAACAATGCTCAGAAAACTGAAAAGTGCCAAACGCCCTGAACACTGATCAAAGCACTGAAAACTGCTTTAAACTCTGAATACTGCTCCACACTCTGAACACTGCTCCAAACACTGAACACTGCTCCCAACTCTGAACACTGCTCCCAACTATGAACACTGCTACCAACTCTGAACACTGCTCCCACTCTGAACACTGCTACCAACTCTGAACACGGCACAAATGACTGAACACTACTCATATCACTGAACACTATTCAAAACACTGAACACTGCTCAGACAATGAACACTGCTCAAAAGGCCCAACACTGCTCCAAACACTGAACACTGCTCCAAACACTGAACACTGCACAAAACGCTGATCACTGCTCATAACACTGAACTCTGCTCCAAACTCTGAACACTATTCAAAACACTGAACACTGCTCAAATCACTGAACACTGCTCAGAACACTGAACACTGCTCCGAACACTGAACACTGCTCAGAACACTGAACACTGCTCCGAACACTGAACACTGCTCAGAACACTGAACACTGCTCCGAACACTGAACACTGCTCAGAACACTGAACACTGCTCCACATACTGAACACTGCTCCAAACACTGAACACAGCTCAGAACACTGAACACTGCTCCAAACACTGAACACTGCTCCAAACACTGAACACTGCTCAGAACACTGAACACTGCTCAGAACACTGAACACTGCTCAGAACACTGAACACTGCTCCAAACACTGAACACTGCTCCAAACACTGAACACTGCTCCAAACACTGAACACTGCTCAGAACACTGAACACTGCTCCAAACACTGAACACTGCTCCGAACACTGAACACTGCTCAGAACACTGAACACTGCTCCGAACACTGAACACTGCTCCAAACTCTGAACGCTGCTCCAAACTCTGAACACTGCTCCAAACACTGAACACTGCACAAAACGCTGATCACTGCTCATAACACTGAACTCTGCTCCAAACTCTGAACACTATTCAAAACACTGAACACTGCTCAAATCACTGAACACTGCTCAGAACACTGAACACTGCTCCGAACACTGAACACTGCTCCAAACACTGAACACAGCTCAGAACACTGAACACTGCTCCAAACACTGAACACTGCTCCAAACACTGAACACTGCTCAGAACACTGAACACTGCTCAGAACACTGAACACTGCTCCAAACACTGAACACTGCTCAGAACACTGAACACTGCTCAGAACACTGAACACTGCTCCAAACACTGAACACTGCTCAAAACACTGAACACTGCTCAAAACACTGAACACTGCTCCAAACACTGAACTCTGCTCAAAACACTGAACACTGCTCAGAACACTGAACACTGCTCCAAACACTGAACACTGCTCCAAACACTGAACACTGCTCCAAACACTGAACACCGCTCAAAACACTGAACACCGCTCAAAACACTGAACACCGCTCAGAGCACTGAACACTGCTCAGAGCACTGAACACTGCTCAAAGCACTGAAAACTGCACAAAAAGCTTAACAGTGCTCATAACACAACACAATGCTCAGAAAACTGAAAAGTGCCCAAGGCACTGAACACTGATCAAAGCACTGAAAACTGCTTTAAACGCTGAAGACTGCTCCAAACTCTGAACACTGTTCCCAACTCTGAACACTGCTCCCAACTCTGAACTCTGCTCCAAACACTGAACTCTGCTCAAAACACTGAACTCTGCTCAAAACACTGAACTCTGCTCAAAACACTGAACTCTGCCCAAAACACTGAACAGCGATCAAAACATTGAACACTGCTCAAATCACTGAACTCTGCTCCAAACACTGAACTCTGCTCCAAACACTGAACTCTGCTCAAAACACTGAACTCTGCTCCAAACACTGAACTCTGCTCAAAACACTGAACTCTGCTCAAAACACTGAACTCTGCTCAAAACACTGAACTCTGCTCAAAACACTGAACTCTGCTCCAAACACTGAACTCTGCTCAAAACACTGAACTCTGCTCAAAACACTGAACTCTGCTCCAAACACTGAACTCTGCTCAAAACACTGAACTCGGCTAAAAACACTGAACTCTGCTCAAAACACTGAACTCGGCTAAAAACACTGAACTCTGCTCAAAACACTGTACACCGATCAAAGCACTGAAAACTGCACAAAAAGCTTAACAGTGCTCAGAAGACAAAACAATGCTCAGAAAACTGAAAAGTGCCAAACGCCCTGAACACTGATCAAAGCACTGAAAACTGCTTTAAACTCTGAATACTGCTCCACACTCTGAACACTGCTCCAAACACTGAACACTGCTCCCAACTCTGAACACTGCTCCCAACTATGAACACTGCTACCAACTCTGAACACTGCTCCCACTCTGAACACTGCTACCAACTCTGAACACGGCACAAATGACTGAACACTACTCATATCACTGAACACTATTCAAAACACTGAACACTGCTCAGACAATGAACACTGCTCAAAAGGCCCAACACTGCTCCAAACACTGAACACTGCTCCAAACACTGAACACTGCACAAAACGCTGATCACTGCTCATAACACTGAACTCTGCTCCAAACTCTGAACACTATTCAAAACACTGAACACTGCTCAAATCACTGAACACTGCTCAGAACACTGAACACTGCTCCGAACACTGAACACTGCTCAGAACACTGAACACTGCTCCGAACACTGAACACTGCTCAGAACACTGAACACTGCTCCGAACACTGAACACTGCTCAGAACACTGAACACTGCTCCACATACTGAACACTGCTCCAAACACTGAACACAGCTCAGAACACTGAACACTGCTCCAAACACTGAACACTGCTCCAAACACTGAACACTGCTCAGAACACTGAACACTGCTCAGAACACTGAACACTGCTCAGAACACTGAACACTGCTCCAAACACTGAACACTGCTCCAAACACTGAACACTGCTCAGAACACTGAACACTGCTCCAAACACTGAACACTGCTCCGAACACTGAACACTGCTCAGAACACTGAACACTGCTCCGAACACTGAACACTGCTCCAAACTCTGAACGCTGCTCCAAACTCTGAACACTGCTCCAAACACTGAACACTGCACAAAACGCTGATCACTGCTCATAACACTGAACTCTGCTCCAAACTCTGAACACTATTCAAAACACTGAACACTGCTCAAATCACTGAACACTGCTCAGAACACTGAACACTGCTCCGAACACTGAACACTGCTCCAAACACTGAACACAGCTCAGAACACTGAACACTGCTCCAAACACTGAACACTGCTCCAAACACTGAACACTGCTCAGAACACTGAACACTGCTCAGAACACTGAACACTGCTCCAAACACTGAACACTGCTCAGAACACTGAACACTGCTCAGAACACTGAACACTGCTCCAAACACTGAACACTGCTCAAAACACTGAACACTGCTCAAAACACTGAACACTGCTCCAAACACTGAACTCTGCTCAAAACACTGAACACTGCTCAAAACACTGAACACTGCTCAAAACACTGAACACTCCCTCCTCAAAACACTGAACACTCCCTCCTCAAAACACTGAACACTCCCTCCTCAAAACACTGAGCACTCACTCCTCAAAACATTGAACACTCACTCCTCAAATGGATACTCACTCCTCTAAACACTGAACACTCACTCCTCTAAACATATCCTCAAACACTCACTCCCTCCACCACTGACACACAGTAGCAGCTGTGT